>NC_083585.1:38018842-38308842 GCF_027579695.1 Neoarius graeffei | reverse complement strand
TTGTGAATACAATATCAGTTTTTGAGATTTGTAAATTATTGCATTCCGTTTTTATTTACAATTTGTACTTTGTCCCAACTTTTTTGGAATCGGGGTTGTATATATAGTAATAACCTTAAGCTTGTTTTTCTTTCTTTGTTACCAGCAAATAAAACTACACTCTGCTCTTGGCTTTTTTTTTTTTTCAATTTCCTCCCCAATTTCATCACGGCCAATTCCCACCTACCATTTGGGTCTCCTATATCATACAAAAGCTACCAATCTGAGAGGGCAAAGGCTATCATATGCTTCCTCAAAGACGTGCACATCTTTCCAGCCTGCCGCTCATGCTGCCTGACACACACTCATGAGCTCGCAAACACCCACGGCTTGTCTGCTGCCGAGATTGATGGGGACAGAGATTGTGCCGCTCCCTGTTCCTTGAGAGAATGGACAATTTTACTATATTGGACTCCCAGCCACAGATGGCTGTAGCAATGTCTGGATTTGAAGACGAGCTCTCTGGGTGAGAGGGCGAATGCTTTTCCACTTGGGAAAACTTTTTACTTGTATTTTTAATGACATTCATTCTGAAGCTGGAAACAAAATGTAAGTAGGGTTTTGAGGGCTTATAGAGTGAAGCTGAGCAAACAGGAGTCATGGTGCCTGATTTAATTTGTGGACTTGTTTATTTCCTCACCTGGACGATGCTGATTCCCTGCAGAGCAGCGATACGACACGGTGTTTGTTGGTTGCCGTTATTACCCAGACCCAGCTGCCCATTACAGTTATAGCCCCAGCCATAGATCTGTCAGGACAAGGCACAACAAAGCACATAATGGCCATCCATCACAGCAAGGGAGAATTATGCAGTTTATTCAGCATAAATCCTTTGATCAGACTGAATTAGATAAAAGCACACCAGAACAAATCAGGTCATTGCTTTGTATTATCATACTATCAATCACACACAAGAGTAATTTAACATGAAACGTGGGCTGTGTCACCTCTCCATTGTCTAGGACAGCCATGGAGCAGAGCTGGCCACAGGCAATGTTCACTACCACCTTGTTCTGCAGGCAGCTGCTGACCCTGCGTGGCGTGGGTTGGTTGGCTGTAGAGCCTGAGCCCACCTGGCCGGAGTTGTTGTAGCCCCAGGCATACACCTGAACATGGAAGGGTAAAAGAAACATTGGCATGGCTGCTGACGTACATTACTAATGATGCAATCATACCGATGGAAGCAGACCCAATGCTAGACTTGGCATAACAATAATATATCTTAAATATAGAAAATCCAATGTCCATAATGATTAAACAGTTCAGTAAATTCAATATTAAACCAACTCTCTAACTCGGAAAATCACCCTGAATTCACAGCTAATAATTCGTACCTCTCCTTCAGTGGTGAGAGCAATGGTGTGATGGGAGCCACAGGCCACCTCAGTCACCCTCTTATTAATGAGGTTGGTGGACACCAGGGCAGGGATCAGGCCATGGTTGGTAGTACCATTCCCCAACTGGCTATAGCCATTGTGACCCCAAGCATACACCTCTCCTTCTGCACAGTAAACGGGAATAGACAGAGTACATTCAGACTGCATATCAATGAAACTGCACAGTAGATTCACAAAGAGCTTCCCATATTTTAGGCCAAGTTTACATTCGACCGTATCTGTCTCGTTTTCTTCGCGGATGCACTGTCCATTTACATTAAACTGCCTGGAAACACCGGGAAACGGGAATCCGCCAGGGTCCACGTATTCAATCTAGATCGTGTCAGCTCCGGTGCTGTGTAAACATTGAGAATACGCGGATACGCTGTGCTGAGCTCTAGCTGGCGTCGTCATTGGACAACGTCACTGTGACATCCACCTTCCTGATTCGCTGGCGTTGGTCATGTGACACGACTGCTGAAAAACGGCGCGGACTTCCGCCTTGTATCACCTTTCATTAAAGAGTATAAAAGTATGAAAATACTGCAAATACTGATGCAAATACTGCCCATTGTGTAGTTATGATTGTCTTTAGGCTTGCCATCCTTCCACTTGCAAGTGGTAAGTGATATGCGCTGGGATCTCTCACACAGCGGCTCAGTCCCGAATCATTGCTCGTGCACTTCACTCGCGCGCTCTGTGAGCTGCGCAGGGCCAGAATGCGCACCCTCCAGAGGCCACTCGCTGTTCAGGGCGGAGTGATTTGGAGCGCAGGATGCCTGCGGAGCCGAGCGTATCCGTGTATTGGTGTTGCTGTGTGCACGCAAATCGTGTATTGGTGTTGCTGTGTGCACACTAATCGTTTTAAAAACGTTAATCTGATGATCTGCTGATACGGTCTAATGTAAACTTGGCCTTAGTCTCATTCACCAGTTGGGAGGTAAACAAGGTCTTGCAGAATCGTGTCAAGAAAAATTTGAGGAGATCACATTTCCAATACATTCAGAAAAATGTTTTTGCTATCCAGACTACTAGTAAAGCTGTGTCAGAGTTTTAATACATCATGATAACGGACTTTAAATGGTATTAGTATAAATACAGAAGTGATTATAGAAAATCGTGCGCACTGATAATCTGAATTTCTCAACCAATTTCTCGATAATCACCTCAAGCAACTTGGCAGCCAATCGCTTCGTCACCTTAAGTGAAGAAGAATTACAAATTATGAAAGAAAATGCCGTTCCTAAAAGCACTAAAAGGTGCTACGAAGTTTGCTCTAAAACTATTCAAAGGTAAGGTGGGATTGTGATTTATTTTATCTATTTCAAAACAAAGTATTTTATGTGACTTAGCATAGATAAGTGACAAGTCTACGTACGTTACATTTGCATGCTGCTTTTGAAGTTTGAAATAAAATTAATTTTTTTTTTTAAATAAACCACGTGTATTTATACTCAAACAATTATCTACCTCAGGTTCAGTGAATATCGGGGAAGAATAACCTTGACTTCATCTTAGTTATTATTCACTGATATTCACTTTGCCTTCGGCAAATAATCGTTAAATAAATCTATAATACGACTTTTCCCAACAAAGCCCTGCATACATTTCCTCTCGCGACACTATATGGCCAAAAGCATGTGGACACCTGACCATCACACCCACACGTAGGCCTTCTTCAAACGTTTGCCACAAAGTTGGGGGCACAACTGTACAGAATGTCTTTGTATGCTGTAGTATTATAATTTCCCTTCACTGGAACCAGAGGTGGACAGTAACGAAGTACATTTACTTGAGTACTGTACTTAAGTACACTTTGAGTATCTGTACTTTACTTGAGTATTATCTTTTTTGGAAACTTATGACTTTAACTTCACTACATTTGAAAGGCAAATATCATACTTTTCACTCCACTACATTTCTGTCAAGGTCCTCATTACTCGTCACTATGAAGCGACTTTGAAAGTGGACATTTTTTTCTCTCCCTTTTCTAAAAGGTGATTGGTTTTTTCCCAGATGACACTGAGACAGCCCATCAGTAAATCACTAGGGTCACGTCACATCCATAGACTGTATAAAATAAAGCTCAATTATTTCTCAACAGCATTATTCGAACACAATCAGTTGATGGCAGAATGGAAGGTGGCGGTTCTTCTGGAGAATGCGTGCACCCATGGCTATAGCTAGAACCGGTGTTTCAGTTTTCTGAAAGGATTAAAGATACATTTCGTTTTAAATGTTTGCTGAAAACGAACCACATCACGGCCTACAAAAACTCGCCATCCAACCTGCGGGAGCATTTCAAGGTATATAAAACGTTTTATTCCAAGAGAAAGCTTGCAACGAAGTTGTCTGTGCTTTTAGAGCTAGTGATAACGTTGCAATAGCCATGCAGTCTGGTTAGTCAAATGACTTTCTATGGATTTGCCCGCCAAGTTGCCATCGCCTTGTCCACGGCTAACGTTTACACATAGCTAGTTAACTTGGACACTGTTAGTTAGCATGTGAAAACAGAGTTATGTGAACATGAACTTATCTGAATTCCTTTCAGAAATGTTTTAGCATAATTTTGCCAAATAAACAGAGTGTAGAAATCTTTCTTTTCTAGTAGCGTTAGCTACCCAATATGATTTCAAGTTTGAAAAGAGTTTGCTAGCATGTCAGGTAGAGTTTCACTGACAAGCTAGCTTAACGTTAAACCACCATGATGGCACAGCATGCGTTCATTTTGTGAGTTCACATTTCTGTCTTTGGTAACAGCGTTAGGTTTTGTAAGCGATGTGGAAATAATACAACAATGCGTTGACAGAAAATGTACTTTTAATACTTAAGTATTTTTAAAAGCAAGTACTTTAACTTAAGTAAAAATTTGACTGGACAGCTTTCACTTGTATTGGAGCAATTTTGACCAGTGGGATCTGTACTTTGACTTAAGTAATGAAGTTGGGTACTTTGTCCACCTCTGACTGGAACTCAAGGCCCCAAACCCATTCCAGCACGACAGTGTGTCTGTGCACAAAGCAAGCACCATGAAGACATCCATATTAATGCTCATGGTTTTGGCATGTGATGTTCAAGTGATGGTCAGGTGTCCACATACTTTTAGCCATATAGTGTATTATAGCACTATATCAACAAATTAGTAGATGGAAATCATAGCAAGTAGCATTCATTAAAGGAAAGTGCATAATGTAAGGTACAAAAGGTTACATTATCTGCTTGCTGGATCGTTTTAAATAAATAAAATCGGCTGCAGCTCGAAGCTATACACAAAAAAAAGAAACCAAAATCTGCTTTGGCTATCTACAATTAACCCAGGTACATAAGTGAGAACAGGGATGACCAGGAAACAGAGAGCCCTGTCTGAAAACTGAGCTCCTGTTTTACCACCATAGACTGGTATGACAACTAACACTGCTGCTACTCAAGCCGTTTGTCAATCTGAGATAGATGTGGCGGTCTGGGCACCTTACAAGGATGCCCCATGGTCAGTTCACATTAGAGCTGTATCAGACACATCCCACTGGATGTGGAGACAGAAGGACAGACCCAGGATCCATATCTCACAGCTAGCTTGGGAACACTTAGGGGAGCTGAAATATATTGGCAGGGTTTCGAGAAGCTGTGGGCGGAACTTCTCAGCCTATTGCCATAGCAACCTTCGAGCAACCCCCACTTGAGGAATTAAGAAGAAAATGAATGAATTAGTTCAGGTCATGTAACTGCCATCTGGCCATGAAGTCACTCTGGTTTTGGCTGACTCTTTTGAAGCACATGGGAAAGAGATTTGCAAGTCTGTAGAGTTGAGCCTCGAAGGTTTCATCATTGTTGACGGATGGTGTAGTCAGTGTCTCATCTCCAGACACTTCAAGTTCCTGAATAACAGACATGCTATTTATCCTCTTTTTGGCTGGCACGGAAGGTCATTATCCACACCGACACCATCAATTTCTATCTGCCCGGGGCTATTCTGTTTCTGCAAGCTGGTTCAAGCTTTCCTTTCCTTCTAGCCTTTTATAAATCCACTGGAATCATTCAACTTTACATTCTGGTTCAAATCGATATGGCCTTGGGACAAACATATTCAACCTCCTTGATCCTCCTACTCTGGGCTTGAGTGTGAGGCACTCAGTGAAAGAGAAGCACTAAAGCAACCAGGGGTTACTTGTAGGCCAAACCCTTACTGCCAAGCTATAATAAAACAATCTCCACAGCTTCTAATCTGGAAACTGTATTTGAAACATGTATTAAATATTTCAAGCAAAAATTCAGTGAGATAAATTTAAAAGTACATTAAATTCATTAGATGCTCTACGCTTAACTGTTTCAAAGGCTCAAGGAACTTCCCAGCATTCCTGTGCCAAAGTTTTTAAGCCTTACCAAGCAAAACGAGAAACACTGTAGAGAGGGGACCTTTCCTTAGGAAAGCCAAGGCGTACTTTCTTGATGCTTCCTCGAATAGGCAGTAATGCCTTTACTATTTTCTGTAGTGTTATGGGGTTTTTTGTTTATTTTCTACTACCTATTATATTTTTATATAGTATTTTTAGAAAGTATTTTTTATATATTTATATAGATTTGATTAGATTTTCTGGATGAAGAGCCAAAATTGTATTTGGAAAGCCGGAAATAACCTTTTTTTTTTTTTTTAAATCAATAAAATTAAATTTAAAAGAGGGGGGGGCTTCAGACACCCAGATCCCATCACTGTCAATATGACTTGGTAAGTTTCTGTAAAATGGTGCATTTGGATTTGTTTGCTGTTTTTCACTACGTTCAGACTGCAACCTGAAACGACCCATATCCGATTTGTTGTGAAATCCGATTTTTTTGTTAGGCCGTTCACATTACCAATTATATGAGACTTGTATGCGATCTCCAATATGAACGGAAAACGACCCAAAAGTGTCCCGTGTTGGTAACTCGCCAGCGCCCCCTATAACGATCCCACAATTCCTTGCACGCTCCACCCGGATGTGATGTAAAGTGGAACTGCTTTAACTGTATCGAGAGCGCCTCGATTCGTCCTCTCGTGTTCTGACTACTGGAGTGGTCGGACGGACTGTAGGCACGCTCGCCTACAGTGTTGAGACTAACCGCTATTGTCTGAGAACAGCCTGTTCAAATTAGTTTCGGCCGAACTTTTGAACGACCCGCTAAGTTTCAGCGATATAGTGGTTTTGATTCTAAACCTTTGCAAAGTTTAACTACAGTCAAGTAGTTTTCCACGCTAAGAGGCATTTGCGGACAGCTTCGCTCCTCTCAGCTTTTTCTCGTCGACGCATCACCGGAGGTTTCTCCTGAAGCACCGTGGGCCAGCTAGGCCTCCATCTCTCTGCTTCGTTAGCCGCGGTTGGACGCAACGCGCCGCTAACCTCCTCTCCTCGGACCGCGACCCTCAGCGCGGACATCGGAGAACGAACTTCCATCGCATTGAGTAGGCACTTGGGCAAATTTTTAATTTGTAGCTTATTCAGATGGTTGTTAGGGTCATGTTTAAGCTTTGAGCTATTTAGCATACCCGCTCAGACACGGAAGGTGTTTTGTTTTTATTGTTTGTTTGTTTTGGTTCTGTTTTTTTTTTTCTTTGAACTTGTTAGACAGGGTATCTTGCATGATATCTTTCCTTAACTCCATTGCTAGCTTCCCTATCTGATTAGCAGCGCAGCGACAAGTTTGTTATTTTAAGCTCCGAGGCTAGACCGCTACAAGGCCTAGTCCTCTCCATTCAACACCTATTACACACATATACACACACACACACACACACTCACTCTCTCTCTCTCTCTCTCGCGTTGAGTTCTTTGCCTAGATAGTCTGTTGGAAATTGTTGTTAAGTGCAGTGTTTGGATCCAGCTGTAGCGTGGTCAGATTCTCCTTAGCAACTTATTGCTAGCTACCTCAGGGTGATACGCTAGCTCGTAGGCTTGTGTTCTCGACTAGGCCTGCAGGCGCCATTTTTCCGACGCCATTTTGATACCTTCCTCATTGAGTTACCTGTGATACGACACCTAGGCACTGACCGCCATTTTGTTTAAGCATTGCCAGAGTGGCTAGTCATTAGCATCTGCCCACAGATACCTACACAAAGCACACATTAGCCACAGAGCTAATCCTTTGTTCTATTTAGCTAACATTCCTTTGTTTTAGCTAACATTCCTTTGTTTTAGCTAACGACAAGCTAGGTCACACACACACACACACGCGCGCATCGGCTTGCCCTAGCCTCACACACACGCACACACAAGGGATTCTTTTCTTTTTCCTTCTATCTCTTTCTCTCTCTTTCCCTCAAATTTATAGTCCAGGTGTAATTGTTCCATTGTTTTGTCTTGTTATTACCTTTGCCGACATTGAATGTATTTTGAGATTATTATTATTATTAGTGAGTAGTAGACAAATAAAAGCTAATAAAATTGAATTGCATTTTACTTGTTCCTGTTGTTTATTCACAAGGTCAACTATTTAGAACTCCTTTTTCCTTCAGAATTTAGCTTTTGTATACAACTGGGTTTCCCATCTAATACAGAGCTACCATTAATCTTGAATGTAACCATTCAAGGTGAGTATTAAGATTAATAATTTAAGATTTTATGAGACTGATCTTTATTTATAAATTGATTAATTTAATTATCAATTATTACATAATTTATAATTTAATTAATCCCAATTCAACCTACATTAAAGTGGTGCCCCGTGTGAGGACTAGTTTAATGACCTTGTGAATTTCTCAACAATAACTTGTAAACTGCTGTATACCCAAAATCAACTGCCAAGGTATAACACAGATGACTTTAATGGTGAATCATTAACAGTGTGTTGATCACAGAACTGAAATTCAGCTGCCAACCACAGTTAGCTGATAAACTGGTTTAATTGATTAGTACCTTAGAGTAATATCTAATCCAAGTACTTAATTAATATTATTAATAATAATTATTATTAACTAATTATTAATTGAGCTAATTAATACAAGTGAAACATTAGTGAAAACAAAGTAGCTAAGAAACCACATCAATTATTTAGCAACTTGGATTGAATTAAATTCTAACCTAATCAATCCCTAGTATTAATTTCCTTTAAGTTAATTAATACATTTCAAACAAAATGTCGCGTTCCCCATCAAGGGAGTCAGAAGGGCCCCTCCTCTCTCTCTTCGACGTTGTAGGCGATTTAGGCCAAGTCCCGGAGGATAGGAGAAATTACTTCTGTGATCTGGACCAAAAGGCTCGCTTTGATGAAATACACATAGCCGTTAGGGAACTTAAGGAGCGTACTATGACTCTCCCAGAAGGGCTACCCAAATTGTTCATGATCTACTATAAGGAAATGGAACATGTGTGTATGACCCTCGAACAAGAGAAAAGAACACTAAAACGACAACTGGCCGAAGCTCAAAGGAGAGCAGAAAGCGCGGAGAGTAGCCTCGTGGGCCTGAGAGCCACACAAGATGAACTAAAGCGCGAAATAGAATACCTCAGAGAAGTAGTGACGCAAGCACGTCGCTCAGATGAGGGATCGGCCAAACCCTCCCAAGAACAGAGTTCCGCTCTGGAGGAGGAAGAACCTGAGCTTAGAACGGTAGATCAGACACCGCACTCAAGCTCAACTCGCGTGAAAGTCGCGCGATCGCCACCTCGTGGCGCTGGGAGTTTTTACTTTACTCCCCACTACACCCCCTCGCGCTTCAATATCGCTGCAGCCTCTAGCTCGCAGAAAACGCCGCGCTACGTACCCTCAGACTCCTCTGACGGAGAGGCCGCCTACAAGCCGAAACGCAGACATAGGCGATATGAGAGCAGCTCAAATAGCGAAGACAGCGAGGACCCCTACGGGTCAAAATCAAAACGCCTCGTCGCAGAACGCAAAACTAGGATCCGCCAAATCGACGTCCTTGCGAAAGACATAGAGCGTTTTGAGCCGGAAAATCATAGACACCGAAGCGTTAATGATTATTTCCGGGAAATCGAGCGTAGCCTCCTGGACCTGCCAGAGGCTACGTCGCATGAAAAGGCCAGACTAGTCTGGAAAACTTTAGGTAGTGGCGTACGAGCATTCGTTGAGACCCTACCGCAGTCAGTCCTCGACGACTACAAGAAAATACGTAAGTACTTGAAAGAGGAATACTCGTTGTACGAGGACGAGACTGCTGCGACGATGGGTGCCATTCTAATCAGACAGAAACGAAGCGAACACCCTCGCGAGTACTACCGTCGACTCCGCGCAGCGTACTTTCAGGGCAGAAGCGAGCCCGGGCTAGAGGAAGATCGCAACTTCAAGTCCCTCTTCCTCCATAACCTTCACCCGTGCATCCGTAACCAAGTAACACTCGCGTGTCGCCAGCGCCCCCATACTATGAGAGAAATACGTCGCACCGCACAACTAACGTGGGAGACGTTCGTCCGACCCACAGACCGCCACGAGGACGATCCCAGAGTCCTCAGTCTATATGAGCAGGAAGGTCAGTCCTTAGGCCTAGAAGGGGGTGAAGCCCCAAACCGCGGGCCCCCTTGGGCGAACCCAAACCCCGGCCACCAGACGTCGAGTCAACCCAAAGGTAACTGGAAAGTTCGACAAGCTGGAGCCAAGGGGGAACAGGGCCCCAACGCCAAAGGGCAAGGTAACCGCAAACCTGGCAGTCACAGCCCTAAATCTCAGAATAGCGGACAGTCAAGGCCCCATCGCAACTCCTCTCGAAGGGAGCGGAGCCCTAAGCTAGCTACCGCTAAACAAGCCAACCAAGAGCCGCTTGGGATGGCAGAACTGAGGGCTGAATTAGCACGGATTAAACAAGCCAACCAAGAGCCGCTTGGGATGGCAGAACTGAGGACCGAATTAGCACGAGTTAAACAACTGCTGAGCAATAAGAACAGGAAGGGTAAGCCGAGCAAGGACAGGGACGAACCGTCAGCATGACTAGGCCGGGACCCATCCCCACCACCACCGCGTGTCTACCTCGTGGGGTGGGGAAAGGACCCCTGCCCAATAGGCAGCGATGAGTTGAAACCACCCCCTCCGTTAGTGAAGCCTGACCCGCAGGATGCACCCCTGACGCAGTTTCTTGGAGATTTGGTTAGGAAAGGCAACGCCAAGCGTATCTATACCCCAGTTGTGGTAGAAGGCAACGTTTCCCTCCAAGCTCTCTTGGATACCGGGTCGGAAATCACCCGGATGTGTTCCAAAGTCTTCGCAGAGGTTTCTGATGCGCGGCGCGCGCAAGGTAGACCCATCGGAACCGGACGTTGTGACGTCAACTTGGTTAGCTTCACCCAGAATCAAGCCCCAGTAACAACCATTGCATGGTTAGAACTCACTTTCCAGGGCATGTCCATCACTCACCCCACTTACATCTGCTCTGTTGGGGTAGAACCGTTCCTCATTGGCCAAGACCTACTAGATAGGCTAGCGCCCCTCATTGACTGTCGTCGTGGGCAACTGTGGGCCCAGGTCGCGTCCCCACAGACCCCAGATCCTCATCGTCATGATCGAGCCCGTTGCGATGAAGTTAGCGTGGATGCTACTCCACCGATAGCTGAGTCAGGGCGGGTCCCCGAGAACCTCGAGACCACTCCGCTCCACCCTGAGCCGAGTCAAGACGTACCAAACTCAACCGACACTCTTCTCAACCGCAACGCGCTTGATGGCCATCCGTCTTTCCTTTGCTTTCTTGGCGAATCTGCCCCAACCAGGTACTACCCCTGGATATCTGGCAACATTGCTGTCAACGGCGTCACGGCACCTGCCGTCAGGTTAGCACTTTGGTCAGAGAAGTCAGCCATCAGCCAAACATGGTTCGACATAGTGCGTCAGAGCACTCCTTCCCCTGTCTTTGTGCAGAAGAGCCACCGGCTACTGTCAGCCGAACAACCCCAGAGCCCCATCAAAGCCACGGGCGTCTGCGCCGTGTCGCTCGCCATCGGTCAGAGAGAATTCCTTCATTTCTTGAGTGTCGTCCCTGGACTTCCTGACCCACTGGTCATTGGGGCAGACATCTTGGTCAGACTGGGAGCCCAACTGGACCTAGTCAACCGGGTCATCTGGACCCAAGCCGACGCTGCTAAGCACCCGTTCCAAGCTGACCCGGAACAAATGCGGTCAGGACAAACGATTCCCCAAGCCTGCCATGTCGCTAGCGAATTTGACATCGTCATTCCCGCTAGGACTGCTGGTTCCCCTCTTAAGCTGGTCATCATGAAAGACCAACAGTTTCGTAGCTCCCAGGCGTTCTTCCAGCCTCTCAGATTCTTCATGGAGCTCGATTTAGCCGTGTGTGGGACTCCGCTGCTTGAAGTGAGTCATCGTTCCGCTTACCTCCTGGTTCAAAACTCCACGCGGGACGCCATCACGATCCCCGCCCGTCGGCCTTTAGGCCTTCTGATAGACCAGGCATTCCATGACTTTGAACTCACCATTCCAGTCATTGGTGAGCTGCGAACGCCGGACACTCATTCCGATCCAGTGGAACCTCCCTGGATCACTCTTCCTTTCCACATGATCCGCGTCGAACCTCACGACACGCTTCGCGATGAGCGCATAGTCATGACCAAAACTGACACCCCGAAACACATGCTGGTGTACGCTCTTGCCACGCAATCGAGCAACGACACCCCTGCAACTGAGGTCGTCGATTCAGCTCTAGGTGAACCGTACCCAGGCTTCGAACGAGAAGTTCAACAACAGCTGGTGAAAGCTGACAGCCTGACCACGGACGCCCAGAGACGACAGCTCCGTGAACTGTTCTACGACTTCAAGGCGATCTGGGCGCGAGATTCTAATGACTGCGGAGTCACGGACATCCACACCGTCCGAATCCCAACAGATCCGAACGCTCCACCGACGTTCGTGCGGCAATACAAAATCCCGTTAGCCGCATACGACTCAATACAAGAAACACTGGACACTCTGCTGGAAAAACAGATCATTCGTGAGTGTAACTCGACTTACAACTCCCCCTTGTGGCCGGTGCTGAAACCGAACGGCAAGTGGCGTCTCACCATTGACTATAGGCAGCTGAACAAGCAAGTGCCCTTGTCAAGATGGCCCATGATCCATCTGGATCAAGAACTTGCCAAGGTGAAGGGTGCAAAGTTCTTCTCCACCGCCGACGTGGCGAGTGGATTCTGGACCATGCGCGTGGATCCAGCTGACCAACACAAGCTGGCCTTTTCCTTTGGGAACCGCCAGCTAACTTTCAACCGATGTCCGTTCGGCTACGCGAACTCCCCCGCTGAATTCAACATCTTCTTGCATAAGGCAATGAGCGATGCCGCAGCTCGTGGCAACTTGATCTATGTCGATGACATCCTCATTAGGTCACAGACTTTTGATGCACACCTCGAAGAGATACGCCATGTTCTGTCTCAGCTGTCCAGAGCAGGAGCGAAGCTCTCTGTCACCAAAGGGCAGTGGTGTCGCACCAAAGTTGAATACGTTGGACTGTGCGTCGGGCCAGATGGCATTGAACCCCAGTCAGGGAGGGTGCGGGCTATCCAAGATATCAAAGCCCCATCCAACGTATCCGAACTCAGGAGCTTCTTAGGGGTCTGCAACTACTCCCGACAGTTCATCGAGGACTACGCGGAGATAGCACGACCGCTCACCGAGCTCCTCCGAAAGGATAAACCCTTCCAGTGGAGTGAGCCTCAAGAACTCGCGTTCAAGAGCATGAAGCAGAAGCTCTGCTCCGCTCCCTGCCTCGCATATCCCGACAAAGACAAACCGTTCTTCTTGGAGGCTAGTTTCTCCACCCACTGCCTGAGCGCTGCACTGTCACAGCAGCATGACAAAGATCGCCGTGTCGTAGCATACGCCAGTCGGCCCCTCAGTGCTGTGGAGTTTAAATTTTCAGACTGCGAAAAAGCCCTGCTGGCCACGGTCTGGGCCGTTGAACACTTTCGCAGTTACATTGGTGGCCAGAAGGTGGTGATAGAGACCAATCATCAACCGGTCTTGTTCTTGAACAGCCAGAGGCTGAGAGAGGGAAGAGTTTCGAACAGTCGCATCGCAGCTTGGATGATGGCACTACAGGGCTACAACGTCGAGGTGAAGTACGCCCAGAACCACAAGATGGCGCTTGGCCGAGGCCTGGCGGAATGCCAGCATTGCGACTGCGAGAATAGTCCGGATCAAACCGAACTAACAACCGTACCTGCTCTCCCCTCCGACCACCACTACTATGACGAGAACGTCTGCAAAGACCTCCCCACCGCTTACATAGATGGATGCTCATTCCATCATGAACGCAAAGTCCAAGCCGGTGTCGGTATCGTATGGGCGAACGGCCCTATACAAGGGAAATACCAACATCGACTCGGGGCTAAGACTAGCCAATATGCGGAGGTAGCAGCCGTGCTCATCGTCCTGCAACAAGCTGCCCGTGAGAACATCAAGCGGTTAGTCCTCTGCTCTGATTCAAATTATGCCAGGCATAGCTTCGTCTCACACTTTCCCTCGTGGAAGGTGAAGGACATGAAAAACGCAAGGGGCAAGGAAGTGAAACACTCCGAACTCTTCCTAGCATGCGATCAACTCGTAACCGAACAGGGAATGTGCGTCTACTGGAAGAAGGTGAAGGGACATTCTCAAGTCCCAGGACCTGACAAAGTCGGTAACGATGAGGCAGATGGCCTCGCCAAAGCGGGAGCCGTAGACGGCCCCCTTTGGGAATTCCAGCCGTCCTGGCTTCCCGAGACGCCACACCATAACGTAACCGCGATTACTCGCCGACAGGCTAGAGCAGGTCAAACTGACGCAGTACCCCAAGCAGGAACAGTGCAACTCGGCCGACTGCCCCAGGATGCCGACCTGGTGTCTATGCAGGAAAGGGATTCCGTGATCCACCAAATCCGTAAGTTCCTTGCGGACCCCGTGGCGTCCCCAATTTCCCCACAAGAGTTGCAACAGTCCCGAGACTTAAATCACCTTCACAATCTCAAAAACGGCTTAAAACTCGAGAAAGGACTCCTGGTGTACACACCACGCAACCAGGGACCTCCCCGGTGGGTCGTGCCCACAGATCATAGGGGGGTCATGTTGCAGTACGCTCACGACAGCCCGTGCGGGGGCCATAGGAACGCTCAGGCGACCTACCAGACACTCCAACAGATTGTCTATTGGCCCTTCATGATTCAGGACGTTACCGAGTATGTCAAAGGGTGCTTGATTTGCTGCCAATTCCGACCAGCCCAACCGTTGAACCGCGCCCCACTGCAAAGCAAAGGCATCTCATTCCCCTGGTCTAATCTCCAGATAGACTGGGTTGGACCGGTGCCGAAATCGGCTCGAGGTAATAAGTACCTCCTGACCGTCACTTGCGCGTTCACAAAGTGGGTGGAATGCTTGCCCGCCCCAAACGAAACCGCAGAGACCACCGCTCTCCTTCTTATGAACCATGTGTTCAGCCGTTGGGGCTTGCCCCTATCCATTGATTCCGACCGAGGTACTCATTTCACCGCAGAGGTCATGAGAGTGTTGTGGGAGATGCTCGGAGTCGAGGCAAAATTCCACATCGCGTATCATCCTCAGTCTTCCGGTCAGGTCGAACGCGCCAACCAAACCATCGTGAGCATGCTTCGCAAGTATGTGAGTCACCATGGCAAAGATTGGGACATCAAACTCCCTCTGGTGCTGATGGCCATTCGGTCCACTCCTCACCGCACCACCGGAGTCACCCCGTTCGAAATGATGACTGGCCGTGAAATGGTTCTTCCCTTACACCTCCTCTACCGACCAGAGGACCTAAGCGTTGCCACTGCGTACACCGCACACCAGTACGTCACCGACTTGCAACGCCACTTGCAGGCCACGTTTGCGTGGGCCCAGGAACACCTCGAAAAGAGTGCGAAAGGACAGAAAGCTTACTACGACAGAAAGGCGACACACCGTGAGTACGAAGTAGGCGACAGAGTCCTATACTTCAATTTCACCAAACCGGTAGGAGTAGCCAGAAAATTCTTACCCCGTTGGTCCGGCCCTTTCGAAATCGTCGGTAAACTGTCCCCCGTCGCCTACCGCATCAAAACTTCGAAGCCCAGCCAGGCGCCTTCGTATAGATGGGTCCATAGCAACCAAATAAAGCTCTTTGAGCAGTCCACACTCCATAGGGGGGTGGACAAACAATAAGTTATAGCCTGCCCAACTTAGTTGCATGCCTCTCAATCCATAAGCGTGCATCTATAAGTAACCACCCTTGTTACCACTCAAATCGGAATAACAAACTCCTGTATGTTGCAGAATGGCCCCTCTCTGGATCCTCGGCATCTTCCTAGTCCTGCAGACCACATTGGCCGGTAACATAGTGGAACCAGGTCCGCCGAGTGGCATTGTTCTCCAAGATGCCCCAGGACTGCTCCTCACCAATTGCCGCGTCCATACCCAGCGCGTGTACACCCGCCTCGATCCTTGGGACGTGTACCGTAAGCATTTTAGATCGCCCACACAAACAAACCTCGAAACCGGGCCTGACTCCGAGATTGGGTCCAACATCGAACACGCCAAGCGTACCACAGTTCACATGCTCGAACAGTTACAGAAGTTCATAGTCACTGAGGAGGAACTCAGCGGCAAAACACGCCCTAAACGGTTCCTCGGAGGACTACTTACTGCTGCATCCGCCATTGGCTCTCTGTTCTCAATGGGCCTCTCTGCCGTTAACACCGTTAGCCTGACCGCGGTCAAACGAGAAATGAACATTCTTAAGGAAGAAATGCCAGAAATCCAGGGTAGACTACTAACTCAACAGGTGGAGCTGCAGGGCCTAGGCAAAACCCTGCAGGGAACCATACTAACCGTTAACATGCATTCTACATTAATCAAGAACACAGTACATGCCGTAGACAGGCTAGCAGCAATCATGAGAAGCGAAGTCAAGTACGTCCGAGTAATCCGAGACCTAATGCAGGACCTGATGAGAGAAGTAAGTAGCTCTCTCAGCACCCTGAGTGGAGGTAAAATCCCACCATATTTGATACCCCTCAGCATGGTTGACAGCATACTCCGATCTACTACCACGACTAACGTTTACTCATCACAGATTCATCTGGCTTATAGTCTTGGCAGTGCTATCCCCATTTTTGTGAACCCTCAAAACCTAGAAATAGGCTTCATCCTCAATCTCCCCGTTATTGAACGGCAAAACATATACAGAATCAAATCTGTCCTTAATGTAGGTTTCTGGAACAACGACGTACACGTACGTTTGCAGACACCTCCCACCATAGCCTATCACGATGACAACCCCTCTATCTACCTCGTCCCTAACTTAGACATGTGCACCTCCACCAAAGATATCCACTGGGTCTGCCCCAGCAATCCCTTTATCCGAGACACCACAGACCGTCTCTGTGGATTGACAAAAGTCCCCGAGCAGAAGTGTGCAGGCAAATTGTCTATTAAAGATGAAGGAATAGGAACTAGAGTAGAAAGAGCTGGTAATCGGTGGCTAATCAACACTCCCCAAACTGAGATTCTGGTATCATATGATCAACATAACACTGCCACTAGAATGAAGATCCCTAACGAAACCTCTCTCCTAAGTGTCCCACTAGGAGCCACTGTTCACGTGGGTGACATCACCCTCCATCACCTTAGCGCTGACCAGTATGAGACCGAGATAGAAATGCCCGATGCCTTCCCAGGTCACGAACTTGAGATAAACTCCACCCTCCAAGCACAACTACTGCTGGAAGGGACCAAAACCGTGCAATTCGATCTTAAGCCCACTGGCATCGCTACCACTTTCTTGAATAACCGCGCAAACCCTTCGTCCGATCAAGGATCTTTAATAAGCCGAATTGCGCTGGGATTTCTAGCTAGCGGTTGGGTTATCACAGTCTTCATAGCCATCACTCTACATAGGTACATACTGACACTACACCGCAAACTGGACAAAACGATCTACGCACCTGAGAAATTAGATCGTGGCATTGTCCGATTCTCCATCAGGCCTAAGGCCTCCACTAACTTTCTTGAAGAGTAGGCTTGCTAACATGCTAACTAACCTCTCTTTTCCATTTTCCTTTATGGAGTTTTGATTATTTTTGTTTGCTGTGTGAAATATTGTATGTAGAAGGTAGTTAAGTAGCCATAGTGTAATTGTTTTCATGTCCAAGTGCCTATGCTTTCATGCCCAAGTGCCTATGCATCTTATGGACTGTATGAAATGAATTGAACTGTTGAACTGTGTCTGAAAGACTTTTCACAGAAAGGACCCTTGGAACTACCTCATTGTGGAACTACCTCATTGTGGAACTACCTCATTGTGGATTACTAGGGACCGTGGGTCGCAGACTAAACACCATGTGCCCATAGGGTATCACTCCTTTCAGCGCCTATGGCCAAGGGGGGAATGTTGGTAACTCGCCAGCGCCCCCTATAACGATCCCACAATTCCTTGCACGCTCCACCCGGATGTGATGTAAAGTGGAACTGCTTTAACTGTATCGAGAGCGCCTCGATTCGTCCTCTCGTGTTCTGACTACTGGAGTGGTCGGACGGACTGTAGGCACGCTCGCCTACAGTGTTGAGACTAACCGCTATTGTCTGAGAACAGCCTGTTCAAATTAGTTTCGGCCGAACTTTTGAACGACCCGCTAAGTTTCAGCGATATAGTGGTTTTGATTCTAAACCTTTGCAAAGTTTAACTACAGTCAAGTAGTTTTCCACGCTAAGAGGCATTTGCGGACAGCTTCGCTCCTCTCAGCTTTTTCTCGTCGACGCATCACCGGAGGTTTCTCCTGAAGCACCGTGGGCCAGCTAGGCCTCCATCTCTCTGCTTCGTTAGCCGCGGTTGGACGCAACACGCCGCTAACCTCCTCTCCTCGGACCGCGACCCTCAGCGCGGACATCGGAGAACGAACTTCCATCGCATTGAGTAGGCACTTGGGCAAATTTTTAATTTGTAGCTTATTCAGATGGTTGTTAGGGTCATGTTTAAGCTTTGAGCTATTTAGCATACCCGCTCAGACACGGAAGGTGTTTTGTTTTTATTGTTTGTTTGTTTTATTGTTTGTTTTGGTTCTGTTTTTTTTTTTTCTTTGAACTTGTTAGACAGGGTATCTTGCATGATATCTTTCCTTAACTCCATTGCTAGCTTCCCTATCTGATTAGCAGCGCAGCGACAAGTTTGTTATTTTAAGCTCCGAGGCTAGACCGCTACAAGGCCTAGTCCTCTCCATTCAACACCTATTACACACATATACACACACACACACACACTCTCTCTCTCTCTCTCTCTCGCGTTGAGTTCTTTGCCTAGATAGTCTGTTGGAAATTGTTGTTAAGTGCAGTGTTTGGATCCAGCTGTAGCGTGGTCAGATTCTCCTTAGCAACTTATTGCTAGCTACCTCAGGGTGATACGCTAGCTCGTAGGCTTGTGTTCTCGACTAGGCCTGCAGGCGCCATTTTTCCGACGCCATTTTGATACCTTCCTCATTGAGTTACCTGTGATACGACACCTAGGCACTGACCGCCATTTTGTTTAAGCATTGCCAGAGTGGCTAGTCATTAGCATCTGCCCACAGATACCTACACAAAGCACACATTAGCCACAGAGCTAATCCTTTGTTCTATTTAGCTAACATTCCTTTGTTTTAGCTAACATTCCTTTGTTTTAGCTAACGACAAGCTAGGTCACACACACACACACACACGCGCATCGGCTTGCCCTAGCCTCACACACACGCACACACAAGGGATTCTTTTCTTTTTCCTTCTATCTCTTTCTCTCTCTTTCCCTCAAATTTATAGTCCAGGTGTAATTGTTCCATTGTTTTGTCTTGTTATTACCTTTGCCGACATTGAATGTATTTTGAGATTATTATTATTATTAGTGAGTAGTAGACAAATAAAAGCTAATAAAATTGAATTGCATTTTACTTGTTCCTGTTGTTTATTCACAAGGTCAACTATTTAGAACTCCTTTTTCCTTCAGAATTTAGCTTTTGTATACAACTGGGTTTCCCATCTAATACAGAGCTACCATTAATCTTGAATGTAACCATTCACGGTGAGTATTAAGATTAATAATTTAAGATTTTATGAGACTGATCTTTATTTATAAATTGATTAATTTAATTATCAATTATTACATAATTTATAATTTAATTAATCCCAATTCAACCTACACCCGCATGCGCAAATTGACACGTAATAAGCACATCTACGTAATACGTAAACAAAAAAAAAAAAAGCGCACTCTTCATGTTTAATGATTTCTTTTTTTTTGTTTGTTTAATTATCTGGTTAGTGTTAAAGTGTGAGGTCTCGTGTGTGTTTTTGTTTCTGAACTGAAATGAAAACGTGTAGCCTGGTAACGAGGGTTGACTCCGAAATGTCTCTCTAATTTCTATATAAGTGCACTACATGTTACTAGGAAGTAATGGATTTTTAAACTCTATATAGTGCACTCGAGCTTCAGTAGGCAGTCATTTGGGATACGGCCGCTGTATTACCAAACTCTTAATTCAGGCTTAATAATTTGCACATATTTATTTTGTCATATTAATAAACTTTTTCTACATTTTTATAAATATTTAGATTGTTTATAGCCAGCTGAATTCTGCAACTTCTCTCAGCACTGGCTCAAGGTGCAGAAACACCAGTGCAGTTTGTGATGGAGATGAGGCGAGACCTGGCGATGTGGTTTTTGTGGCGGCGGCTAATGAGACCGAAGGTGTCAAATTACTGGAAATTTCCAGAACAATTTTATAATCTTGTAATACAGGATGGTTTAAGTTATAAATCAGTTATAGAAACTGTTTTATTTAATCAGGCTAACAGATCAACATCCAGGTCCCTACCAAATCCACCATTAGCTTGATCAATTCTATAAAAGTCTATTTAAATTCTGAAAACTGTACAAATGTTGTTGTTTTCCACCAAAGAGGCGGGATTAGCCAACGCAGAATAGTGACGTTTGTCTCTTGTTGATGACGTGTAGGTCGCATGAATGCGACCTGTCCGGTCAGACTGCAGTCGCATGTGAAAATATCGGATATGCATCGGATTTAGGACCACATATCCAAGCGGCCTGGGTCGCATGTGAAAAAATCAGATCTGTGTCGTTCAGATTGTCAATAACAAATCGGATACAGGTCGCATATGGGCAAAAAAATCGGATATGGGTCGTTTCAGGGTGCAGTCTGAACGTAGTCTTTGTTTTTTTTTAATCTGAATGGGTTTGTTTACTTCACAATGTACAAAATCAGGCAAAAATACTGAGAAACTCACTGAAATGCCTTGAGGTAGAAGCTTATTTCTAATGTATTAATATAGAAAAGATGCATTCTGCGATCATATTTGCTTTTAAACATCAAAAACAAAAAAATGCTTCAAATATTTTCCAATTTTATCATATAACATCCCATTAGAAGATATTTTATAACACGGGAGGACAATTCATTAATAGTTAGGTAGGCCTGTAGGTAGGCCTACAGACCTGCAGTTGCAATGATGACATGTGGCCCTGTGCCGTAGCTCAGAGAGATAATCTTTTTGGCACACAGGGCGTCTATCCGTCTGGGCTCGATGGTGCTCTGGACGTCTCCCAGACCCAAGCATCCGCTGCAGTTTGTTCCCAAAGCAAATACCTGTGAACACAACCAGATTGGGAAAAAAAAAAAAAAAAATCTACAGTACAACCGGATAGATTCAGCTTTTACACTTATACAGCATACCAGCAGCCATAATTCATAGAAATTATTAGAATTAAAGTATGGGCTCATGTACATCTGGAATGAGTGTTGTATTTGGATTACAGACTGCAATGATAAATTTCACCATCATTATCACTGTAGACTACGGTTTATACTCCATGACGTACAAAACAAACAACTAGTCCTACATTAACAAAACACCTGCTGCTGAGTGACAACTGAATGTTGCATAGACTTTTACAAACTGGTTTGTTTAAAAAAAAAAAAAAAAAAAAGAATGACCGTGAGCTACTGATCACATATGTATACCCCCGTTCTTGCTTATATCAGAATGCAAGGACACTTATTATGAATGTTGACTTCAACAAATAATTAATCCTGAAACAAGAGCAGCGTTCTCCCCAGGGATTTCAAATAGCATCCTGGTAAACTGTCATTTTGAAATAGCATTTTGCTTCTCGAAATAGCGTCAAAATCCACCCTGTGTGTTTCGTAAATACATTTAGTTGGTAAACAGGAAGTCGATGTGCAACAGACTTGAAAACGGTACACACGGTATAGACCCTTTTCAGTCACGTGACCTTCGTAAACACGACCACCATTTTGGACATGTAGCAGACTTCGGCTCGAATTGGTTTGAATGCGAGGAAGGCGACAAACGGAGAACATACAAGAAAAAGGAGCGAGATGCAGAAAACACCTTCGCTATCCAGCGACATACGGCATTTACAGGGCGAGCAGAGGGAGAAATAACAACAGTAACGACACATTAGCAACGCCGTACAGAAATAACGGTTTATGGCACAGACCCTTTCGGTTCTCGCTCATCTAGCTGCTACAATGACTGCTTAGACTGCAACAATAATACCTAACACACATTTAAGTATCCGTCGTAAAGACGTGAAACTCGTCGAGTGACGAGTGTGCTCATTGATAAGCTAACACAATCTAAAAGTAGACATACCATCACACTGCCCGGGCGCTGTGTACAGTTTACCTTCTATGGTTTGTGCACTCACTATTTGCCATTACTTTCTCCAACCGTTGTGACAGATTACAGGGAACGGCCTGGATTTAAGAGACAAATACATGTTCCTCTTATTTTGAACACTTATTTGTAGGCAGTGCTTAATTTGTAAAGTGGGAGGTCCCGGAGCGCAGAGGATGAGCGGCTCCGGTGCGGAAAAAAAGGGGAGAGGGGAGGGGGGCTCTGCGCTGCGCTTCTGGGCATGTTTTGTAATAACACTGCAAATTAAGTTCATCTGCAGATATTTTGTGGATGTCGTTTCATGAGAGAAATCACCAACAAGACAGATATCAAAATCAGACATTAACACTAAATAAACTTGCATTTTTTTATTTAATTATTATTATTATTTTTTTTTTTTTGTTACATAGTCAAAAGAGGTGTCGGATCACCGGATCCAGTGTAAATAGCTGCCAGAGCCAACGCCCGAGGTTCCGGAGCGCGCTCCGGCTTGCTCCCCCTCAAATTAAGCGCTGTTTGTAGGACACTGCCTCTGATCTGTCCTACAGTCTACCAACAGCAAAGGAACACAACGCTAGCTAATGTCGTTAGCTAATAGCTACTGCAGAAGAACAGAGGTTACAATGGGTTATTTTAGCCTATTTGGTTACACACTCGCCGCCACAGAATGTTAACAGCAATGTAATGCCTTTTCTGGCTAATTTTATTCGTCTTACCTCCAACAAAGTGGTCACTACACAAGCGCTGGTATGCCGAGGGCTGCCAATCTTTCCTGTTTATGGCCGCTATCCATCTTCTCCGTCGGTCAGCATCTACCGGGATCCGATAAAATGATAACCCTTGCCTTGTTTGTTGATGGTTACTACATCCAGGTACACAACAATATAGTGGCATGATGGAAGTCTTGCTGAAAATAAACACTTTCTTTGCTGCCGTTCCTCAATGTTGGCTGTGGTAAACTACTGGTAGTACACGTCCAAAATGGCGGCTGCGTTTGTCATGACGTCATGTGAAAAGGGTCCATAGAACCCCAAGGTAAAGCTCGGTACCAAATATCAAGCAGGTGTGATTTGTAGTTGCTAAGAAAAATGTTATGAAAATTTTGTAAATCCACGCTATATGTTTTGTAAATACATTCAGTCGGTAAACAGGAAGTCAATGCGGGACAGACCTGAAAATGGTACACATGGTATAGAACCCCAAGCTGAAGTTTGGTACCAAGTGGCTATGATTTGTGGTCGCTGAGAAAAAGGGTGTTTCGGACAGACGGAGATACGGACAGAGGTAAACCAGTATACCCCCCTCCTTTGGAGCAGGGTTATTTAAAAAAAAAAAAAAAACACTCAAGGGCTAAGTGATGGGCAACAAGTCTGAAATTTGATGATGCACCATCAGAAATAGGGGTACAGAAGGAATCCATTTCTGTCTCCCAAGTTACAGTCGACACAAATGTAACCCCTAGTGCATATTATAAGTTATCTCAAGGTAATTATGTGTACAACTGTAGAGCCAAAAAGGTACATAGATGTTCCCAAGCAGTATATAAAAGGTACAAATAAATACCTTAAGCCTAGGTCACAACCGGCTGTACGTGCTCCTACAGCCGGTCTACATGCAAAAAACGCAAGAAACGCATGGAGGGCGCGCGTGAAATGCACGGAGGGCGCGTATGACGTGCTGACTTTCGAGCCATAGACTGGCCGCAGAGGTTCTTTGTCATGTCAAACAAACTCTACGGGCGCTTACGTTTTTTTCAGGTTGCAAGACAAACTTACGGCCAACGTGCGTCTTTCTCCACGGACAAAAAAACCGCAGCGATTTGGGAAACGCCAAAAATCGCACGGCCAAAAAATCGTACGTCCAGTTGTGACCTAGGCTTTAGAGGTTACTGCCCCAGTTACAAGCCCTTGTCTCCCTAAAGGTACAATAATGTACTTTATTTTCTGACAGTGTGTGTACAAGACCTGTCAAGACTCAAATGGAATTAATTTTTTTAAAGTTGTTCTAATAAACAATAACACACTGCTTGATGTGGCAGTTATAAATAAATAAATAAATAAAAAGCTGCTGACAATAGGATAAGATAAAAAGGCACACACACATTACCTTCACTAAAGAATACAAATCTATAAACCTGTGTTTCACTAACATACACAGATTTGGACGTGTGTTTACGGACTGTAGTCTAACAACAACGGGACTGTGTGAAGCCAAAGTGGAAATAGTTTGACAAACACACAGATTAACACAATACACTGTCCAGGATACAAACAAGGCTTGTGTTGGTATTACAGGCCTATATTTAGCTTAACTCCATCTGTCCTCTCTGAAGAGTCAATCTGGTGGAGGAGGGAGAGAGAGAGAGAGAGAGAGACCCTCCTTTCACCTTCTTTCAATATATGATTCATTGGACACATAACCCATTAAGTAGATTTCTCAATTACACTGTGTAGATGATGTGTGTAAATTCCAGGTTCCCAGTTGTGGTCCTGGAGAACCCTCTGTCCTGTATATTTTAGTGCTTTCCCTATGCAAACATACCTGCTTCAACTCAGTAAGGGCTGTTAATTAAGGATTCGTTCACTCAGGCGTGCTGGGAGCAGAGAAGACACTGAAATGTGCTGTGATGAACCTGTGGTGTAGAGGAAAGCCTACCTCATCATTGACGGTCACGTAGATAGCCTCATTAGCAGCACTGCCAAACACACAGGCCTGGCGGATGAGACGTAGTTCCTCAGGAGGCAGAAGTGAAAACACTGGCCACTTTCCCACGTCAAGCATGCTACTCTGCAGGCAACAGGATACGTTTAGTGCATACATTTTCCACGAAACACAAAGCCACTGATAAAAACAAGCCTTCTTGAAGGAAGCATATGCTAGCCTTCATGCTCCCTGGTTGGTACCCATGGTGCGATAGGACAGCGCCGGTACCCATGGTGCGATAGGACAGCGCCGGTACCCATGGTGCGATAGGACAGCGCCGGTACCCATGGTGCGATAGGACAGCGCCGGTACCCATGGTGCGATAGGACAGCGCCGGTACCCATGGTGCGATAGGACAGCGCCGGTACCCATGGTGCGATAGGACAGCGCCGGTACCCATGGTGCGATAGGACAGCGCCGGTACCCATGGTGCGATAGGACAGCGCCGGTACCCATGGTGCGATAGGACAGCGCCGGTACCCATGGTGTGATAGGACAGCGCTGGTTAGTGTGTAGGAGTAGGAATGAACAAATTGCAGGAAAAAAAGTGGAGCGCAGAGGGAGTGCAACCTCCTTTCAGTTAAAGTCCAAAGGGCTTGCACTGCTCCAGAAATGCACTTCTCAAAATGGGGTCAGAATTTTGTAACATAGTTATATTGGTACAAATCACAACCCTCACATGAACCGAATGAGCTTAATCCATCCATCATCTATACCTCTAACCCATCAGGAATGCAGGGGAAGCTGGAGCCAACCCCAGCTGACCTGTGGGTGAGAGGTGGGTACACTGCACATCTATCCATCTAGGGCGATATCAACGAACACAGATGAATGAATTACATTAACGCCATTGAGCAGACACTCTTATCCAGAGCGACATACAACACACAGAACAGTTGGGGGTTAGATGCCTTGCTCAAGTGTACTTCAGCCATTCCTGCTGGTTCAGAGAATTGAACCAGCAACCCTTTTGGTCCCAACGTTGTTCCTCTAACCATTAGGGCATGGTTTTCCCCGAAGGTGCCTTCCTAGTTGAACTAGTTTGTGTGTCTTTGGGCTGTAAGAGGATTGGGTTTTAACCAAATATTTAATAAAACAAGTAGGCTGAAAAATAAACAATTTTAATCTCACGTATTTTCTTAGAGAAAAAAAAAAATGCACATTTTTGGACAAGATGTTAAACTGTTCATCTCATTATCTGTAGCCGCTTTATCCTGTTCTACATGGTCGCAGGCAAGCTGGAGCCTATCCCAGCTGACTACGGGCGAAAGGCGGGGTACACCCTGGACAAGTCGCCAGGTCATCACAGGGCTGACACAGACACAGACAACCATTCACACTCACATTCACACCTATGCTCAATTTAGAGTCACCAGTAACCTAACCTGCATGTCTTTGGACTGTGGGGGAAACCGGAGCACCCGGAGGAAACCCACGCGGACACGGGGAGAACATGCAAACTCCACACAGAAAGGCCCTCGCCGGCCACGGGGCTCGAACCCGGACCTTCTTGCTGCGAGGCGACAGCGCTAACCACCACACCACCGTGCCGCCCTAAACTGTTCATGTGTATGATAAATTAATGCATCATTAGTGAGGGGCGGCACGGTGGTGTAGTGATTAGCACCATCGCCTCACAGCAAGAAGGTTCGAACCCAGGGGCGTTTCTGTGTAGAGTTTGCATGTTTTCCCGTGTCCATGTGGGTTTCCTGCAGGTTAGGCTCTAAATTGACCGCGAGTGTGAATGGTTGTTTGTCTCTGTGTGTCAGCCTTGTGATGATTTGTCCAGGGTGTACCCCGCCTCTCGCCCGTAGTCAGCCGGGACAGGCTCCTGTAGGACAGAATAAGCGGCTACATACATAAAAAATCAGTTGTATCAGACCTTTCGTGGTTTTTATTCCCTTATTATCTGTGTTGATCCATCCAGAACACGTCAACAGCAGCTACACAGGAAGCGCAGAAAGCTGATGCTTCTGTAACTGACAGCCCAGATCATGGTCAACTGATCTGGATTACTGCACAAAAACAGTCCAGTGTTTAGCAGCAGGCTACACTTACTGAGACAAAGAACTCAAAGGGATAACTGATGATGTTGTTGTTTATTTTAGCTCCATGTAGCCTGATGGAGAGTGAAGTTTACTTTAGCTTTGACAGCTATGTCCAGAACTACACTACCGTTCAAAAGTTTGGGGTCACCCAGACAATTTTGTGTTTTCCATGAAAAGTCACACTTTTATTTACCACCATAAGTTGTAAAATGAATAGAAAATATAGTCAAGACATTTTTCTGGGGCGGCACGGTGGTGTAGTGGTTAGCGCTGTCGCCTCACAGCAAGAAGGTCTGGGTTCGAGCCCCGTGGCCGGCGAGGGCCTTTCTGTGCAGAGTTTGCATGTTCTCCCCGTGTCCGCGTGGGTTTCCTCCGGGTGCTCCGGTTTCCCCCACAGTCCAAAGACATGCAGGTTAGGTTAACTGGTGACTCTAAATTGAGCGTAGGTGTGAATGTGAGTGTGAATGGTTGTCTGTGTCTATGTGTCGGCCCTGTGATGACCTGGCGACTTGTCCAGGGTGTACCCCGCCTTTCACCCGTAGTCAGCTGGGATAGGCTCCAGCTTGCCTGCGACCCTGTAGAAGGATAAAGCGGCTACAGATAATGACATGACATTTTTCTGGCCATTTTGAGCATTTAATCGACCCCACAAATGTGATTAGATTAGATTCACTTTATTCATCCCACATCGGGGAAATTCACATGTTACAATAGCAAGAAAAATGTCAAACAGATAACAAATAAAACTGAAATAAAAATTAGACAAACGAAGGAGGGCTATTTGCATTATCTACCGTGAAAAAGTATAGAAAAATTGCCTTATTGAGAGGCTCGGAAAAATTGCACATTACAGGTAGACTCTGTATAATATATATATATATATGAGTGATTCCACGCTTATGGGTACTGAAATGGGGACATGAACTTATTTTTAAAAATTCACCTAAAACCATTTCTTTTTATTTTTTTCTAACTTTAATTTTCTGAGATGCAATAAAAACATATTTATATGCCAAAGTCAGAACGTAACAGAAGTGTTGTGGACATATATATTCTCAATTTTAACAATGTAGAATTACTTTTTGAAACATAGGAAGGTGATGTTTTAGCAAATATAATTAATAAACATGTGTAGTAGAATAAACATACACATTCTTTCAATAAGATTAACATGGTATAGAGCTAGATTGTAATTAATTTGTAACAGACGCGAGATGGACAATCGTAACAGAAGTAATGTAACAGACATCATTTTGGAACTCATAGGCTTGACTTTGGCATATAAATATGTTTTTATTACATCTCAGAAAATTAAAGTTATCTTTTAACATATCATTCATTAAAGATTACATGTTTTGTGACCTGATGGTAAAAAAAGAAATGGTTTTAGGTGAATTTTTAAAAATAAGTTCATGTCCCCATTTCAGTACCCATAAGCGTGGAATCACTCATATATATATATATATATATGCATAAAAATAGTTTAGGGCCTATTGTTGCACATAATAATTGCATTGATGAGAGATGGCAGAGGTAGTAGTGGTGAAGTAGTGCAAATATAACGACAAACAGGTTATTGGTGCTACGTTACAAGTTGTGGGTGTTATACAGTCTGACAGCAGCAGGTATGAATGACCTGCGGTATCTCTCCTTCTTACACCGTAGGTGTAGCAGTCTCCTACTAAACAAGCTGCTTAAAGCCCCCACAGCCTCATGTAGGGGGTGAGAGGGGTTCTCCATGATTGAGGTCAGCTTGGCTAACATCCTCCTCTCATCCACCACCTCAATGGAGTCCAGAGGACAGTCCAAGACTGAACCAGCCCTTCTGACCCATTTATTAAAAGGGGTACCAAATATAATATATACAGTTGCTGATGTGACAAAGTAACGTATTCTTAAGTATTCTATCAAATTTATATACTAGAAAACAACGAAATATCTTGGTAATTGTAAATATAATAGTCGGTACGCTAAACGGCACAAGAGTCGCCATTTTTAAAAGACCGTGACGTCAGCCCTACCCACTGCACTCAGAGAGAAGCGTGTAATCATGGCATCGGGCGCATCAAGTGAAAGCGACAGCTCTGTCGAATCATACGAAGAGATCCCGCAAAAGACACGTCTGGAGGATCGTTATGCTTTCCATCGGTCCTGTTATTACACCCGAAAGCAACACACTGGGGCATTGTGTAGCCGATCACTTACAATTCATCCTACTTTCCGATTCACACGTGCTATTCCCAACCTCAATGAGCCAACACAACTGGGCACATACCGTACATACGTCATGAGTGTTACGCAGAGAAAATGAACGTGCATTCTGATGATTGGATAAAATTAATATCATGGTGGGCTGTTCAAACTGTGGAAATAGTTTGCTCGAGCTACTTTCAAAACACTATAACTTTCCAACCTTAGAACAAAAAAACTTTTGTAAGTCTTGAATAAGGTTCGTTAATGTGTGTTTTATTGTTATAGTTACTCTATATATTGCCCTCTGTTCCCCTTTAAGTTTCTTCCTGTCCCTCTTTGAACTTCCACAGCCCCAGCAGACCACAGCATAGAAAATCGCTGATGTTACCACAGAGTCATAAAGGCTACGTTCACACTGCAGGCTGAAGTGACTCAAATCCGATTTTTTCGCCCATATGTGACCTGTATCCGATCTTTTATTGACAATATGAACGACACAGATCCGATTTTTTCAAATCCGACCCAGGCCGTTTGGATATGTGGTCCTAATTCCGATTCCTATCCGATCTTTTCATATGCGACTTCAGTCTGAACCGCCAGGTCGCATTCATCCGACTTACACGTCATCAACAAGTCACAAACGTCACTATTCTGCGCTGAAGTAGGCGGCGGGTCTCTCAAAAAAAAAAAGTTACAACAACATGGCGCATAATCACGGGCGCAGATAGAGGGTGGGACGGGTGGGATTCGTCCCACCCAGATTTAAATTCACTTCGTTCGGTCCCCCCCACTTTGCATAAGGCAAACCTCACGGAAAAATCAAAAGACTAATTAGCATTCGGTTTATTGAGGTGCACGGCAGTGTATACATAGTTGCAACAACTCACATAAAACAAAGACTGATATTCGGTTGGTTGAGCTGCGCAGACTGCACAGGTTGCGAGCTCGAGCTTGGTTGCTATGGTAACCCACAACAAGTTTGACAGGCATATCGGGGTTGGGGTTGGTTTGCTGGAAGCTTTGTCCCCCCCAGTTTTTTGTCCCTCCCAGTTCAAAAAAACGTATCTGCGCCCCTGCGCATGACATCAATGCGAGGGACGCTTCGGGCTGTGAAGGTTCTGAATCTTCTCAATGGAAGGACGCAGAGGTTAGGGAGCTGATTTCCATTTGGGGGGATGCAGCTATTCAAGCTAGATTGGATGGGCCATACCGCAACCGGGCGGTTTTACTTCCGTAAACACTGGCCATGCTCACTGCGTGTGACGTCGTCGTACCCTGCAATGCGCATGCGGAACACTTTTAGGTCGCTTTTCGTTCATACTGAGGATCACATACAAGTCGAATACATTTGTTAATGTGAACGACCTCACAAAAAAATCGGAATTGAGCATTAAGCCTTGCAGTGTGAACGTAGCGTAAAAGTCCGAAGCAGTGTCTTGCACACACCAAAAGATCTGTCTTCTCAAGAGGTGGAGACGACTTTGGCCCTTCTTGTACAGGACATCTGTGTTGTTAGTCCAGTCCAGTCTGTTGTTGACGTGAACACCCAGGTATTTGTACTCCTCCACGATCTCGATGTCCAAACCCTGGACGTTCACTGGTGCAATTTGGGAAACCGTCCTTCTGAAATCAATCACCACCTCCTTTGTCTTGCTGGTGTTGATGCGCAGGTGGTTCAGTTTGCACCAGGCAACAAAGTTCGTGATGCTCCAGAAACTCAATCTGCTCAAAGGAAGGTCAGTTTTATAGCTTCTCTAAAGAGCTCAACTGTTTTCAGCTGTGCTAACATGATTGTACAAGGGTTTTCTAATCATCCATTAGCCTTCTGAGGCAATGAGCAAACACATTGTACCATTAGAACACTGGAGTGAGAGTTGCTGGAAATGGGCCTCTATACACCTATGGAGATATTGCACCAAAAACCACACATTTGCAGCTAGAATAGTCATTTACCACATTAGCAATGTATAGAGTGGATTTCTGATTAGTTTAAAGTGATCTTCATTGAAAAGAACAGTGCTTTTCTTTCAAAAATAAGGAAATTTCAAAGTGACCGCAAACTTTTGAACGGTAGTGTAAGTTATTATCTCACTGCGAGCTCATAAGCACGGCTCAGGCAGGAAACACTGATACCGTTAACAGTTAAAACGTAAGGAAACTGGACTTTAAGCTAATCGGCTAACTTTGTGCCAAAGCTAATTAATGGTATTATGCTAGCAGGGTAAGATAGCAAACACTAGCTAGCTCGTAATAATGCGAAATATTAAACCATGTTTACTCGATTCAGCATTTACCTTGTGCTATGACATTAGCCTCTGTGTGTTTATTGGATGCTGTCCGGTTCGCATTAGCTCCTTTTATCGGTTCCGGGTCCATTCGGGGTGAAACCGGACCGCTCCATCCTCACTGCTTCCTCCACTGTGTTTGGAAACACTGCTGCGGGGTGGCGCTTGCATGTCACGTGATCACAAAGACACGCAAGGAAACGCCCCTTAAACATGATTACGAAATATCTGGGTGTGGCTATTGCTCATTTTTATCCCCCTGGCACATGCAAAAGTTTGGGCACCCTTGCTGAAAATGTCTGTGACTGTGAATTAGGGTGCATCCATACATGTCAACCTTTGGTCAATCAAACCTGTATAACCAACCTCCAAAATCCGTATTTCCCTTATAAAATCCGTATAAGATCTCATCTCATTATCTCTAGCCGCTTTATCCTGTTCTACAGGGTCGCAGGCAAGCTGGAGCCTATCCCAGCTGACTACGGGCGAAAGGCGGGGTACACCCTGGACAAGTCGCCAGGTCATCACAGGGCTGACACATAGACACAGACAACCATTCACACTCACATTCACACCTACGGTCAATTTAGAGTCACCAGTTAACCTAACCTGCATGTCTTTGGACTGTGGGGGAAACCGGAGCACCCGGAGGAAACCCACGCGGACACGGGGAGAACATGCAAACTCCACACAGAAAGGCCCTCGCCGGCCACGGGGCTCGAACCCGGACCTTCTTGCTGTGAGGCGACAGCGCTAACCACTACACCACCGTGCCGCCCTCCTTATAAGATCTCATCTCATCTCATTATCTCTAGCCGCTTTATCCTTCTACAGGGTCGCAGGCAAGTTGGAGCCTATCCCAGCTGACTATGGGCGAAAGGCGGGGTACACCCTGGACAAGTCGCCAGGTCATCACAGGGCTGACACACAAACAACCATTCACACTCACATTCACACCTACGGTCAATTTAGAGTCACCAGTTAACCTAACCTGCATGTCTTTGGACTGTGGGGGAAACCAGAGCACCCGGAGGAAACCCACGCGGACACGGGGAGAACATGCAAACTCCACACAGAAAGGCCCTCGCCAACCACAGGGCTCGAACCCGGACCTTCTTGCTGTGAGGCGACAGCGCTAACCACTACACCACCGTGCCGCCCTCCTTATAAGATGCAAATTAAAATAAAATTTGAATGACAATTAACAATGATATATCCAAGTTACTTTTTATTCAATATTAATAACAATAAACCTTCAGAATGAATACAAAGCTCCAATGTTTGACAAAAACACTCTAATGTTCTGAATTGTACTCCATCACTACATTCACACTGCAAGGCTTAATGCTCAATTCCGATTTTTTTGTGAAATCAAATTTTTTTGTGAGGTCGTTCACATTAACAAATATATGCGACTTGTATGTGATCCTCAGTATGAACGAAAAGCGACCTAAGTGTTCCGCATGCGCATTGCAGGATATGACGATGTCACATGCAGTGAGCATGGCCAGTGTTTACGGAAGTAACCTAAAGTTTCCTGTGTATGACAGTAGCCAGCATGGAGTACCTGGCGATGATGCAGTTGTTGTTGCGACGGAGCCAGAACATGCACAATAGCCTGATGTTAAGGAGGAGGTTGAGAAGGAAGAGGGCAAGGGTTTTGGCTCAGGCGTTCTGTGGGGTAGTGACTGCAACCTCCGTTCAAAGGAACGTGTGGGTGCAGAGTCGCATTGATGTCATGCGCCATGTTGTTGTAACTTTTTCTGAGAGACCCGCCGCCTACTTCAGTGCAGAATAGTGACGTTTGTGGCTTGTTGATGACATGTAAGTCGGATGAATGCGACCTGGCGGTTCAGACTGAAGTCGCATATGAAAAGATCGGATAGGAATCGGAATTAGGACCACATATCCAAACGGCCTGGGTCGGATTTGAAAAAATCGGATCTGTGTCGTTCATATTGTCAATAAAAGATCGGATACAGGTCACATATGGGCGAAAAAATTGGATTTGAGTCACTTCAGCCTGCAGTGTGAACGTAGTGCATGACAGCTTTTTTAGCAGTCTGCACCAATACCTCACGAGGCTGCATGTCACAGCAAGTGTCTGTGTTGATCTTGCCGGAGTGTCCATTCAGAATCTTTTCAGTCGCTAGTGAAAGTTGCTCAGGTGGAAATACGCGTTTCAAACAAAATGTTACTTCCCAGTTGGCGGGATTCTCACAATGCGGTGTGCGCATGATCAAAAGTGGAACGAAGTCTCGCTACCACAAGATAACGCGTGATTTCATAAGACTCTTTACTGGCTGTCTGTGGTGTACAGTATGTTTGTAAATGTTATGCGCTCTTTTATCATCGTGGGAATTGATTATAGCTCTAAATAAATATTGAAGTTTTTTTTAAAGAATCCGTATAACTTTATTTGTACGCCCGTATACTACGTTTATTGAATCAAATCTGTATAAAATACGGACATTCCATATAGGTTGACATGTATGTGCATCAGTTGCCGTCACTTTCATAAAATCTGATGCATTTTTATATGGGTGTTCCTTTTCACCAATAAAGACATCCTGTAAAATTTTTTGACCATATTCAAAAGTCTAATGGTGGCACTATGAGGTTCATTTTTTGCCAAAAAATGCTTATTTTATGTTTTCGCGTAAGGTTTGAATCACAATGTTGGACTCCATTTATTGATTTCTTGTGACCCAGAGATCATGTTAAGAACCTTTGCAAGGGATTGAGAAGCATTAATGAGATTCATAATACATTTGTATTGTTTAAAAGTAGTTGAACAATGATTCAATGAACAGCTAAAACTCAAACTGTGCTTGATAATATATTTAGAATATGTACTAAAAATGTGTATCTTAGATATTTGGTATATTCTATAAGGTGCCATAATGTTTCAAGAAAAGCGATCGAAATTTTGTCATAAAAGTCATAAAATAGCAGCTTTTTCCATAACTTTGAGCTCCTGGTGCCACCATTAAACTTTTGAATTTTGTCAAAATATTTCACCCAGTGCGTTTTCTTACCAAAAGGAACATAAAAACAAAAATGCATCATGATCGGAGGAACTTTTCATTTTTAGGGGGCAACTGATGCACCCTACTGTGAATAGTTAAGTGAGCTGATCACCAAAAGGCATAAAGGTAAAGACGAGACATTTCTTTTCAGCAAGATTTGTGTATTGTTTTTGGTTTGTACAACTGGAGAGTGAAAAAAGAAAAGGAACACCATGCGAAAGTTTGGGCACCCTAATACATTTGAGTTCTCAGGTAACTTTTACCAAGGTTCCACAGTGGTGTAGTGGTTAGCACGGTCGCCTCACAGCAAGAAGGTCCGGGTTCGAGGGCCTTTCTGTGTGTTCTCCCCGTGTCTGCGTGGGTTTCCTCCGGGTGCTCCGGTTTCCCCCACAGTCCAAAGACATGCAGTTAGGTTAACGTGGGGCGGCCTTGGGCTGAAGTGCCCTTGAGCAAGGTACCTGACCCCTGACTGCTCCCCGGGCGCTCTGGTGTGGCTGCCCACTGCTCTGGGTGTGTGTGCGTGTGTTCACTGCTTCAGATGGGTTAAATGCAGAGGATGAATTTCACTGTGCTTGAAGTGTGCATGTGACGAATAATAAAAAGGTTTCTTTAATTAGGGCGGCACGGTGGTGTAGTGGTTAGCACAGTCATCTCACAGCAAGAAGGTCCGGGTTCGAGGGCCTCCCCGTGTCCGCGTGGGTTTCTTCCCACAGTCCAAAGACATGCAGGTTAGGTTAACTGGTGACTCTAAATTGACCGTAGGTGTGAATGTGAGTGTGAATGGTTGTCTGTGTCTATGTGTCAGCCCTGTGATGACCTGGCGACTTGTCCAGGGTGTACCCCGCCTTTCGCCCGTAGTCAGCTGGGATAGGCTCCAGCTTGCCTGCGACCCTGTAGAAGGATAAAGCGGCTAGAGATAATGAGATGAGATGAGATGAGATGAGATAAAAAGGCACATCTGCATCATCTTGTTAACATGCATACCAAGTTTCAAATCCATATCATGAATAGTTTTGGATGTATGCTCCGGAAATGAACATTGCTCTTAGAAACTAAGTAAAAATCTATTTTTTAATGTAAATATTTGAAAAATACTTTTTTTTCAAAAATCCAAAAGAGCAAAAGGCACCAGCTCACATGTTGCTTGATATACACTACTCTTCTAAGCACCTTCTCTGTTACAGATATTGTACTGTATTTGCACTACTGCTATTTTGTACATTGTTTGACTTTAGAGTGTATTTTTACCTATATTGTGTATATTTTATAAATATTTATATATATTGTTTTTCTTAATATAAATATTTTTTATCTGATTTTACAAGTAAGGTGAGAGAGAAATGGCATTTTGATTCCCCTATATGTCCTGGAAAAGGTTACAAAACCATCTCTAAAGAGTTTGGACTCCACCAATTCACAGTCAGACAGATTGTGTACAAATGGAGAAAATTCAAGACCATTGTTACCCTCCCCAGGAGTGGTCGACCAACAAAGATCACTCCAAGAGCAAGGCGTGTAATAGTCGGCAAGGTCACAAAGGGCCCCAGGGTAACTTCTAAGCAACTGAAGGCCTCTCTCACATTGGCTAATGTTAATGTTCATGAGTCCACCATCAGGAGAACACTGAACAACAATGGTGTGCATGGCAGGGTTGCAAGGAGAAAGCCACTGCTCTCCAAAAAGAACATTGCTGCTCATCTGCAGTTTGCTAAAGATCATGTGGACAAGCCAGAAAGCTATCGGAAAAATGTTTTATGGACGGATGAGACCAAAATAGAACTTTGTTTAAATGAGAAGCGTTATGTCTGGAGGAAGGAAAACACTGCATTCCAGCATAAGAACCTTACCCATCTGTGAAATATGATGGTGGTAGTATCATGGTTTGGGCCTGTTTTTGCTGCATCTGGGCCAGGACAGCTTGCCATCATTGATGGAACAGTGAATTCTGAATTATACCAGTGAATTCTAAAGGAAAATGTCAGGACATCTGTCCATGAACTGAATCTCAAGAGAAGGTGGGTCATGCAGCAAGACAATGACCCTAAGCACACAAGTTGTTCTACCAAAGAATGGTTAAAGAAGAATAAAGTTACTGTTTTGGAATGGCCAAGTCAAAGTCCTGACCTTAACCCTTTGGTGACTGACCCCTTGAAAATGGTTCCTCCAGGAACGATGACGTTTCAGTTGTCAAAACAACGGAAAAACTAAAATACAAGAGCATTTTGTTTTGTGCACAAGAGCATTGTGACGTATCTTTCTGTTTTTGTATTTTAGTTTTTCCATTGTCTTGACAACTGAAAAGTCATCGTTCCTGGAGGAACCATTTTCAAGGGGTCAGTCACCAAAGGGTTAATCCAATCGAAATGTTGTGGAAGGACCTGAAGCGAGCAGTTCATGTGAGGAAACCCACCAACATCCCAGAGTTGAAGCTGTTCTGTACGGAGGAATGGGCTAAAATTCCTCCAAGCCGGTGTGCAGGACTGATCAACAGTTACCAGAAACATTTAGTTGCAGTTATTGCTGCACAAGGGGGTCACACCAGATACTGAAAGCAAAGGTTCACATACTTTTGCCACTCACAGATATGCAATATTGGATCATTTTCCTCAATAAATAAATGACCAAGAATAATATTTTTGTCTCATTTGTTTAACTGGGTTCTCTTTATCTACTTTTAGGACTTGTGTGAAAATCTGATGATATTTTAGGTCATGTTTATGCAGAAATATAGAAAATTCTAAAGGGTTCACAAACTTTTCAAGCACCACTGTACCATTAATGCAGAGGCATATATTGGGATTTTAAAGAGACATATTCATCAAGGCAACATCTCTTCCTGGGAAGTCCATGCTTATTTGAGCAGGACAATGCCAGGCCTCATTCTGCACGGGCTACAACAGTGTGGCTTTGTAGACACAGAGTGCATGTGCTTGACTGGCCTGCTGCCAGTCCAGATCTGTCTCCTATTGAGAATGTACATGGCACCATGAAGAGGAGAATCAGACAACAGCGACTGCAGACTGTTGAGCAGCTGAAGTCTTGTGTCAAGCAAGTATGGACAAATATGCCAATTCCAAACTTCAACACTTACAGTAGTATCCTCAGATCCCATAATATTAAAATGTGTTTGTGGCAGCTGGGGCATGGTCAAGCGCCGGTCTGTGACAGGAGGGCGGAGTCAGGGAAGGTAAGTGGCAGAATCACTACACCTGACGGCAATTAACCTGTGTTTGTGTGTCTCCCCAGTGACCGCGCCCTATTTAAGGAGAGAGAGCGAGAGCAGAGGGAGCTCTCTCCACAACCAGATGACTGGAATGTGTGTGCATGTGTGGCTGAGAGTAGAAAATATTTGCACTGAAAAGTGAAAATAAAAGAGTTGTGCGAACTCAGTCTCTGTCCTGCCATCCTCTGTGCTCCACCCACACCTAGTGAACGTTACAGTGGTGGCGGAACCCGGGATCAGAGTGGAGCACCAGCCGATCAGCCCCATGGAGTCCTCCCCGTTCGCTGACCTGGTCCACGCCCTCGCCATGGCCCAGCAAAGCCAGCACCAAGCGCTTGTCATCCTCCGGAAGGAACAGGAGCGACGCTTCGAAGCCCTGGTGCTGGCCCAGCAGGAAGACCGCGAGGCGTTCCGGCACCTCCTCGCGTCGGTGGGGTCCACCAGCACTCCGGCCGCGGGCCCGTCTCCCCTCACCGTTACCAAGATGGGTCCGCAGGACGACCCCGACGCTTTCATCATGCTATTCGAAGAAGTCGCAGAAGCCTCGGGGTGGCCGATGGAGCAGCGCGCAACACGCCTTCTCCCCCTCCTAATGGGAGAGGCGCAGCTGGCTGCGCTACAGCTCCCCGCCAACCACCGGCTGGCCTACGTGGACCTCCACCGGGCCGTCCTCCAGCACGTGGGGCGCACACCAGAGCAACAGCGCCAGCACTTCCACGCTTTGTGCTTGGAGGAAGTTGGCCGGCCATTCGCGTTTGGCCAGCAGCTCCGGGACACCTGCTGGCGGTGGTTGAGGGCCAACAACCGCGATGCCGAGGGGATCATTGACCAGGTGGTGCTGGAACAATTCATCGCTCGCTTACCAGCAGGAACCGCGGAGTGGGTCCAGTGCTACTGCCCGGCGTCGCTGGATCAGGCAGTCGAGCTGGCAGAGGATCATTTGGCGGCTGTTCCGGCGGCAGGACAGCAGACGGCGTCTTCTCTTCTCTCCTCTTCTCTCTCTCTCTCTCTCCCCCTCCTTCTGTGTCTCCTCCTCGCTCCATTCCCCCACCGCGGAGACGGGGGCCGGCGCCACCCCAACTGGCCTGCCGCACCCGCGGTGCCCTCCCGTTTCTCCTTTCTGTGTCTGTCTCTCCCCCACCTCAGGTGAGTGAGCCCCAGAACACCGGTGCAGAGGGAAAGCCCGGGTCGGTTTGCTGGCGCTGCGGGGAGCCGGGCCATCTTCAACAGCAGTGCACGGCAATGGAAGTGAGCGCGGTGGTTCGGATCCCCGATGCGCCAGAGGCCGCCCTCAATCAGGCCGGAGCGTATCGCATACCGGTGAGTATCCAAGGGGCTACATATCAGGTGTTGGTGGATTCTGGTTGTAATCAGACCTCAATTCGCCAAAGCCTGGTTCAAAACGAGGCATTGGGGGGAGCACAGGGGGTGAAGGTGTTGTGTGTGCACGGGGATGTTCACCGCTATCCTTTGGTGTCAGTCCACATTTTTTTCAGAGGGGAAAAAACCATAGTGAAGGCGGCGGTTAATCCTCGCCTTACCCACTCTTTAATTTTGGGGACTGATTGGCCGGGATTTCGGGATTTAATGACACATTTAGTGAAGAGTGGGTCCTGCCATTTAACAGGGGGAGGTCCCGGTGTCACTTTGGTGGGAGCAGCTGTCACAGAGCCGTCTACGTCATCTCCGCGTCAGAGTGAGGAGCCGCCGGCTCCTCCTCTCTCTATTGGGGAATCCCTCGTGGATTTCCCATTAGAACAGTCGCGAGACAAGACTCTGAGGCATGCGTTTGACCAAGTGAGAGTAATCGATGGTCAAACGCTCCCGCCGAACGCCGCCCCGTCCTTCCCTTACTTCGCGATTATGAAGGATAGGTTATACCGAGTGACGCAGGACACTCAAACTAAAGAGCGAGTCATGCAGCTTTTAATTCCGAAGAGCCGCCGGGAATTGGTATTCCAGGCGGCTCACTTTAATCCCATGGCTGGACACTTAGGGCAGGACAAAACACTAGCCCGAATAATGGCCCGGTTCTATTGGCCAGGGATTCGCGGCGATGTCCGTAGGTGGTGTACGGCATGCCGCGAATGCCAGTTAGTAAATCCAGCGGCCATTCCAAAAGTGCCTTTGCGCCCTCTACCGTTAATCGAGACCCCGTTCGAAAGAATTGGGATGGATCTCGTCGGGCCATTAGATCGGTCAACACGAGGGTACCGCTTTATATTAGTTCTAGTGGACTATGCAGCACGATACCCGGAAGCAGTGCCTCTTCGCAATATCTCAGCATGCAGTATTGCGGAGGCACTCTTCCGTGTTATCTCCCGAGTTGGAATCCCGAAAGAGATTCTGACTGACCAAGGCACCTCGTTTATGTCACGTACACTGAACGAACTGTATGGGTTATTGGGTATTAAGCCGATCCGCACCAGCGTGTATCACCCACAAACGGACGGTTTAGTTGAACGGTTCAACCGCACCCTCAAGAACATAATTTAAAAATTCGTAAGTGAGGACGCACGTAATTGGGATAGATGGCTCGAACCCTTGCTCTTTGCAGTGCGAGAGATCCCCCAAGCCTCCACGGGGTTCTCCCCATTCGAATTGTTATACGAGCGTAAGCCGTGCGGCATCTTAGGTGTGCTGCGGGAAAATTGGGAGGAGGGACCTTCACCAAGTAAAAACGAAATCCAATACGTTATTGACCTGCGCGCAAAGCTCCACACGCTCATGCACCTAACTCAGGAGAATTTGCGGCAGGCCCAAGAACGGCAAGCCCGCCTGTACGACAAGGGTACGCGCCTTAGGGAGTTCACACCGGGAGAGAAAGTACTCGTACTGTTGCCCACATCAAGCTCCAAATTAGTCGCCAAGTGACAAGGGCCCTTTGAGGTCACATGGCGAGTCGGGGACGTTGACTATGAGGTGAGGTGAACGGATAGGGGCGGGGCACTACAGATTTACCACCTCAACCTACTCAAACTCTGGAACGAGGAGGTCCCCGTGGCGTTGGTGTCGGTGGTTCCGGAGAAGGTGGAGCTGGGGCCGGAGGTTCAAAAAGGAACATTGGCATCGCGTACCTCTCCGGTCCCCTGTGGAGACCACCTCTCCCCAACCCAACTCGTGGAGGTTGCCCAGTTGCAGACCGAGTTTTCGGACGTGTTCTCGCCCCTGCCCGGCTGCACCAACCTCATAGAGCACCACATTGAGACGCCCCCAGGGGTGGTAGTGCGTAGCCGCCCTTACAGGTTACCCGAGCACAAAAAAAAGTGGTTCGGGAAGAACTCGAGGCCATGCTCGAAATGGGCATCGTCGAGGAGTCCCACAGTGACTGGAGCAACCCGGTGGTCTTGGTACCCAAGGCCGACGGGTCGGTCCGGTTCTGTGTGGACTATAGAAAAGTCAACGCGGTGTCTAAATTCGATGCGTACCCAATGCCTCGTATTGATGAGTTGCTCGATCGGCTAGGCACGGCTCGTTTATACTCGACGCTGGATTTAACAAAAGGTTATTGGCAGATCCCCTTGACTCCATTATCCCGGGGAAAAACAGCCTTTTCCACACCGTTCGGCTTGCACCAATTCGTCACGCTTCCGTTTGGGCTGTTTGGGGCGCCTGCTACGTTTCAGCGGCTGGTGGACAGGGTCCTCCGCCCCCATGCCACCTATGCGGCCGCATACCTCAACGATATAATCATTTATAGTAATGACTGGCAGCGGCACTTACAACACCTGAGGGCCGTCCTTAAGTCGCTGAGGCGAGCAGGTCTCACAGCCAACCCAAAGAAGTGTGCGATTGGGCGGGTGGAAGTACGGTATCTGCACTGTAAAAAATGTCCGTAGAATTAACAGTGAATTTATGTAAAATCATGACATAAAAAAACTGTAAATACAAAAACAATGAAGCAGTGTGTAATTTACATCAATATACTGTAAAACTCCTAACCAAATACCACTGTTAATTTAACAGTAAGAATATGTTGAATTGATCATATTTTTTTGTAGAATTTACAAATTGTTGTAGTTTAAACACAGACAAACTGTAATACTAAAACAGAATGTGATAGTTAAAATTACATCATTGCCCTGTTAAAAAAATAAAAAAACGCCCACCGTCGTGGCTCAGTCGACTAAGGCGTCATACCATGAATCCGGGAACCCAGGTTCGATTCCGACCTGAGGTCATTTCCCGATCTCTCCCCGTCTCTCTCTCCAGCTCATTTCCTGTCTCTGCACTGTCCTATCCAATAAAGGTGAAAAAAGCCCAAAAAAAAAATATATCTGTCTAGTAGATCATTGCTTGTAACCATCATTTTGAATCATTGTTTATTGTACAATGAATATCCGTAAAATTAAGAGTTATGTATTGATTATTGTACATTGAATACCTGTAAAATTGAACATTTTCAAACTGTTGTTTTTACAAGTGTTGATATACCTTACCGTAAAGCTATATACACTGTCACTGTATTTTTTACGGTGAAAAAATGGCAACCACAGCTGCCAGTTTTTCACTGTAAATTTGACAAGATTTTTTTTTACAGTGTGGGCTTCCACTTGGGCAACGGGCAGGTGCGTCCCCAAATTAACAAGACAGCAGCAATTGCGGCCTGCTCGAGGCCCAAGACCAAAAAGGGGGTGAGACAGTTCCTGGGGCTGGCTGGCTACTATCATAGGTTTATACCTAATTATTTGGACGTCACCAGCCCGCTGACTGATCTCACTAAAAAGGGGGCACCAGATCCGGTCCAGTGGACAGAGCAATGCCAGCGGGCTTTCTCTGAGGTAAAGGCTGCACTGTGTGGGGGGCCACTTTTACACTCCCCTGACTTTTCTCTCCCTTTTATGTTGCAGACCGATGCGTCGGACAGAGGACTGGGGGCAGTTTTGTCCCAGGAGGTGGAGGGGGAGGACCGCCCCGTCCTGTACATTAGCAGGAAGCTGTCAGTGCGTGAGGGGCGCTACAGCACTATTGAGAAGGAGTGTCTGGCGATCAAGTGGGCGGTCCTCGCCCTCCGCTACTACCTGCTGGGGCGCCCTTTCACCCTCTGTTCGGACCACGCGCCCCTCCAGTGGCTCCACCGCATGAAGGATGCCAACGCGAGGATCACCCGTTGGTATCTGGCACTCCAACCCTTCAATTTTAAGGTGGTCCACAGGCCGGGGGCGCAGATGGTTGTGGCGGACTTCCTCTCCCGTCAAGGGGGGGGGGGGGGGGGAGTCAGCTGCAGGCCGGACGGCCGCCCGGCCTGAGTCGGGCGGTGGGGGTATGTGGCAGCGGGGGCGTGGTCAAGCGCCGGTCTGTGACAGGAGGGCGGAGTCAGGGAAGGTAAGTGGCAGAATCACTACACCTGACGGCAATTAACCTGTGTTTGTGTGTCTCCCCAGTGACCGCGCCCTATTTAAGGAGAGAGAGCGAGAGCAGAGGGAGCTCTCTCCACAACCAGATGACTGGAATGTGTGTGCGTGTGTGGCTGAGAGTAGAAAATATTTGCACTGAAAAGTGAAAATAAAAGAGTTGTGCGAACTCAGTCTCTGTCCTGCCATCCTCTGTGCTCCACCCACACCTAGTGAACGTTACAGTGTTATTAAAAGGAAAGGTGATGTAATACAATGGTAATAATGCCTCTGTCCCAACTTTTTTTTTTTACTGTGTTGCAGGCATCAACTCCTAACTTTGTTTATATTTACAAAATACAATTAAGTTGTTCAGTAAAACTATTGAAAATCATTTCTGTGTACTTTTGCCAGTTTACATAAATTAACAAATCACAGATTTTTGTTTTTATTGCATTTTGGAAAATATCCCAACTTTTCTGGAAATGAGGTTAGTCAGCTTTCTCATTAACTTAACATTAACTGTCACTGGGAAATGGTGAAAAAAAAACCTCACTTTTGTTTGTAGGGGCTCATAGTGAACCCTGATCATTGCCACATATTTTTGCAATCTGTTAATTTTTGTTTTCTCCTATTAAAACTCTACTGTAACTGCACTAGCAATGTCTCCCTGTAACATCAGCGCAGCAGACATTCCTGCTAACTTTTCACAGGAATAATGAAAATCAACATCTCTAAACGTATCACAGATATTCCAATATAAATATAATTAACGTGTTTCAGTTTGGAAGTCTGATTTAAGTAATTGTACTATTTGTATTGTACTGAAAATTAAGATCTTCTCAAAACCTGTTACAAGTCTCAAAGCTGGGGGAAAAAAAAATCCAGCTTGGGCTGACCAGCAATCAGCTGCCAAAACACAGGCCAAATTGGTTAAGCTAGTAGACCATCTTTACCTGCTTGTTGTACCATGCTCCTTTTTATTCAACTAAACTGATCTATAAATGCTTGGGGTTTTTTTGTTTGCCATACAATTATGTTATTTTCTTAATTTGTTTAACTTATCAAACGGTTTTCCTTCTTCCAGCACAGTCTACTGATGGCAAGGATAGTTTACCAGTTTGACCTGCTTGATCTGAGTTTTGGCAACCAGTAGCTGTTCAGAGTATACTGTATTTTTCACAAGGGAAGGCTCCATTTTTTTTCAGCTACCAATTGAATCATTCCTCTATGTGCATTTTTGTGACTTATAATAACTCGGCTTCACTAAGCAGATAGGTGTCAAAACAATTCCTGACTTATTCATTGCAGTCACATGGAACATTTCAGCATTTCAGAAAGCATAATTTTGCACTCCATGTTTTAGCTAATTGGGCAGGAGGAGAAAGCTTCCTGAAAACACTGGTTACCAGCCAAGAAGGACTAAAAAAGCTAAACAAAAGTGAACATTACGTCTAAAACCTCATCTCATCTCATCATCTCTAGACGCTTTATCCTGTTCTACAGGGTCGCAGGCAAGCTGGAGCCTATCCCAGCTGACTACGGGCGAAAGGCGGGGTACACCCTGGACAAGTCGCCAGGTCATCACAGGGCTGACACATAGACACAGACAACCATTCACACTCACATTCACACCTACGCTCAATTTAGAGTCACCAGTTAACCTAACCTGCATGTCTTTGGACTGTGGGGGAAACCGGAGCATCAGAGCATTTTTTAACATAGTTACTGGGAGACTCCCAGTGGCCAGATTTGGTCTCCTAGTCAATGCCAAACCAGCTTCACTGGGAGACCAAATTTTAAACCAAGTTATGTCTTATCATTTGGTTCAATCAGTTGCAATTAATTAACAAAGTATAATGTAAGTATACATTTAACAAGGAAAACTTGGCACTGCATTAACTATGTTGATATTATGCTGGCTGAAACGAGGATTCGTAATGCGGCAATTTGCATCACAGAATATGCCACAACGGTGCAGCCGCATGGACTCTGGGGCCTGTGATTGTATTGCCCAGACCCGTTGGTCTCCTAGTGGAAAATCCTTAAAAAATGCTCTGCGGAGCATCCGGAGGAAACCCACGCAGACAACATGCAAACTCCACACAGAAAGGCCCTCGCCGGCCACGGGGCTCGAACGCAGACCTTCTTGCTGTGAGGCGCCAGTGCTAACCAATACACCACTGTGCCGCCCACGTCTAAAACCTAATTATAAAAAAACAAACAAACCACAAATAGTATGCCAAAAGAACTAGATTAGTAGATTAGAACCAGACTGAGAAAATAAGATTCATATTTTAAAGGTTCTGACTGCAAAGTTGAAATCTGGGAAAAACTTCTATTTCGATTGCTGTTGAAATTTCGAGATGTTTTGCTGCTGCGCACACTATGTATCCTGTGTGTAAATGTTTTGCTGAGATAAAAAAGCATCCTGCATTTTATGATTCTGGAGTTTGCCAAAGCAAGTGAGCAGCAATATCACGTGACCACCATGGGGTGTGTTTAATCTACTTTTAACCAGAAAAAGTCAGCACGGGCAAATACAGTGGACTCGGCTCTCCTGCCAGCTAAAAGCCAGCGGAAAAGAAAACGAAAGCCTGCCTAGTGAGTGCAACTGCCATCCTGTTTATCTAAAGAAGGCGGAAAACAGTCCCAAAATGGAAAAAAGTGACAATCAGAACATCAAAATGATCACATCTCGTCTGCATGATACTGTTCTTATGAGACATAAGAAAATGCCATGCACAATTTAAAGGAAAAAAAATTATTGAAAATTTTTGATGACTTTGCAGTCAGCACCTTTAATTTCTTGGCGATGAGTAAAGTTAAATTTACACAGACAAGGCACAATTCACTGTGAACAGGATTCTGTCATGTTTAGCTCAACATGTTATTGATATGTTCTAAAGCATGACAAAATGTGTCTATAAGTAATAAACAAAACATATTTTTATAAATTTGGTTATTAAAATAGGTGTTGACAGTTTTACCCTGTTGATGTCTGTGTAATTATTGATGCTGTCACATTTATAGGGTAAATGTAATATAATAATGATCAAAAATATGTAAAAAAAAAAAAAAAAAAGACATTTAATCAAATAAAATTTCTATCACAATTATTTCTATTCTGGAACATGTACTGAGAGACTGTAGATTAGTAAATATATAGGTTGCAGCCAGAACTATAGTCACTGATCAACACCTTCTAACCAACCAGAATGGAAAATTCAACAAAATAACACACATGACATTATGTAGTAAACAAAAAAGTGTAAACAAAGCAGAATGTTTAATATTTTAGATTTTTCAAAGTAGCCATCATTTACCTTGATGACGCTTTGCATGCTATTGGTATGATCTTAACCAGCTTCATGAGGTCGTCAGCTGGAATGCTTTCAATTAACAGTTAATTAGTGGAACTTATTGCTTTCTTAATGCATTTGAGATCATCAGTTGTGTTGTGTTGATGTAGTGTTGGTATTCAGCAAATAGCTCTATTCCACAACTGTAGTAATCTATCAAGAACCGCTCAACTAAGGCTACATCCACACGACAACGGCAACGAGATTTTTTTTTTAGCGGGTAAAAAAATATCGCGTCCACATGGCCAACGGATCAGTAAAATATCAGGTACATATGGCAACACAACGCTTGCTGACAGGCCCGCCGACAGGGGGGGACAAACGGGTATGTTGTCCCGGGCTCAGGAATGGGGGGGGGCCCAGAACTGGGCTCTCATGAAGTTGCGATTATCTTATTTCATTTCAAAATGTGTTGATTTGGAGGAGAAATGTGCTATATTTGCATTCAATAAATGATTTCTAGATCTTTTGCCTTTATTGTCTTTGAAAAAGGCATCAAGAACCCCCTACCACCCCTCATGCAAAAATGGTTTGATCTGACTCTTTCAGCCCGTCCCTTCTGTGTGTGTATGTGTGAGAGAAAGAGCGAGCAGCCCCTCCCCAACCCGCGCGCTGCGAGCAGAGTGTCACAGGATTTTCTCAGTGCGCTCCCTCCAAACAACGGGGATTTACACGAAAACGGAAGGAGATATTCACAAAATTCTTTCACACTGAGTGCCACAAGGCTCTCCTGAACACACTGATGTAATTTTTTTTTGTCTGTAGTGTAAAAAATGAGGTCACTAGAGCGAGTTAAAAATGAGTGACTTTTCTGCCAAGTTTATAATGGGAGTCTATGGGGCTGCGCACCTGTCCTCTCCTTACTTTCAGGCTTCTCATTCAAAAACTGCAAGTCCTATCGTTTAGGTAGACACATTGTGTGAATCAGGACAAGTGTGGCTACTACTTTTGAGAAAATTATGTGTGTGGAGTGAAAATTGGGGCTGAAAACACAGTTTAAATGAGAAAGTTTGAGCTATTTTGCCAAGCTCTCCACACTCTATAACTTAACGAGCTCCAATGGTGTGTAACGCAATAGACACCCATTATAAAGGCGGAATTTCTCAGGCTTTATAAGGGCGAGGGGGGTGGAGACGCGGGGGGTGGGAGCATGGCGAGGGCGGGAGTGTTTCTTTTCAAAATATGGCTTGCGGGAACCGTTATTCCAAAATCTCATACCCCACCTTTAAGGGGAAAAAAACGACATCGTTCGAACATAGCTCTTCGACAATCAGCGTGCGTGCCATTTGCCAACATGCACAAGTCAGGAGCACAGAAAAGAAAAGAGAGGAAGAAACCAAGAGACTCAGGGGCTCACTGCATAAATATTTTAAAAAAGATTCAGATGATGCAGCAGGTACTAGCAAAGGCAGTGGGGCAGCTGAGCCAGGTAAGACACAGCCAACTTTTTCCAGCCCCATAAAGTAACCCCAACCAAGGCACGCGCGGCACGCAATTCATGTTACAAACGAGGGGAGAGCAAGTCACACTGAACACCATATCAAACGCACAGGGCATTGAATCATTTCATAACCACAACGGCTTAATAACATTGTGTTTCATATATCTGATTGAAGCTAAGAATATTCACATTAGCCCGCAATCATATCCCGCCGTTTCTCGAGCGGTGTGTTCTTCTCTGCTTTTCATACTGGACAGTACACACGCACAGTATACTATGTTCGCCCCCAGCCCTGCCCGAAATCCCCCATCCATCGCTGCTCCTTCAAGAGCACCCCAATCGCGTGAGTAGAGACTGGGATAAGAGAGGTGTGTGTGGGGGGGGGTTTGGCCCGGGGGGGAATTCAGAGCATTTTGTCCCGGGCCCAGCCAAAGCTGTCAGCGGCCCTGCTTGCTGAAAACGATGCAATACACATGCCACACCTCTACGTGTGCTGTAAGACGGTCCCATCGGAGACACCAGAACAATAGAAGAAGTAGGACGCATGCGCATAAACCCCTTCTTCTACCCAGCGTGAAACACTCACAGGAACAAGCACACAACAACAAGAAGAAGATGGCTGTGACTACACGAGGAAATCGTGCCTTCTGTGTGTACAAATTAGTTTTATTAGTGTGCATAGTTTTATATAACTTAATTTTCTTATTGTGTGTGAACATTTTGAAAAGCATTTTTAGATAATTTATATAACTTTTTATATTGTGTGTGAATATTTTGAAAAGCAGTCTTATCCAAAAACAGAAATTCAAGAAATGGTTCAGTTATTTTTTCCCTTTTGATAGGACAGTGTAGAGAGACAGGAAATGAGTGGGAGAGAGAGACGGGGAGGGACCGGGAAACGACCCCGGGTCGGAACCGAACCTGGGTCCCCGGATCCACTGCACCCCAGCCATCTGAGCCACGACACCCCCAAGAAATGGCTCAGTTACTTGTTTATTTAAAAGAAAAGCTGTTGTTGTTACGAATGATGCGCGCGAGAGTGCTGCTTGTTCTAGTCATGTGGTTGTGATGTCATCGTAAACAAATCCGTTCTACTCATCCAGATGACTTCGCAACGGCGCCGTTGCCAGATTTTTCCACTCTGGAACCCGTTCTCAAAAAATATCGTTTTGGGGCACCCAAAACGCCGGTGCTGTGTGGACGCCAGGCCGAAACGATAAACAATTTTATCAGATTCACCTGAATCCGTGGCCATGTGGACAGGGCCCAAGTAAAGAGAAACAACATCCATCATTACTTTAAAGTGCATATCCTGGACCAAATTCATTATAATATGAAAGAATGTCTCTTTACACACTCATCCAGACGGGTAATTTTGCACAAGGCCATCTGTCTACAGCAGAAAAAAATAAAATAACAAAACACGTCTGAAAAAAATCCCAAGGGAGTCTGGAGCCAGATTCGTGACGTCACCTGCGGAAGTGCCAGCAGGCTGCGAGAGCTTGCACAGTTTCAGTGCACAGCCTGTGTAGACCAAGTTTAGCAGCTAGCGATTTTGCATTAAAATATGGAATTGTCACCTGAGCACAATGTTCCTTCACCTTCGGATGAAGAATGTAACGTTGCTCCTACGATACATCTGTTAACCATTTTAATAATTACGCGATAACGTTGAAGAAATTTGCAGAAAACCACCAGGTCGTTTTCTCATAAACAAACCAGCGCTGACGTAGGATTCAGAGGGAGGCGTCCCACACGCAACGTCACGAAAATCAATGTTTCCCGGGAAATCCAAATGGCAAGTTTTTTCAGAGGCGGACCAATTCACCTCAAATGGCTTGATTTCAACTGAATTTTTCTGGTATTGCGCAAGGTAAAAAAAAAATTGCAGAGAATGCAGAATGTTAGATATTTGACCAAAGTTTAATATAAAATAGGAGAATTACATTGATCTTGCTCCTGAATTTACCCGTGATATGCCCTTTAAGACATGAAGTGTCTTTTAATGAATAAAAATAATAAAGAAAATCCATTGAATTAGAAGGTGTGTCCAAACTTTTGACTTGTACTGTACAGCATGATTTTGATGGGTCTAAGCCAAATATAAAAATCATCTCTAGCTAGTTCCCATTTGTTTGTGTGCCCTTACTGCAGGAATTGAGAATGGTCATAGTTCTTAGAACACTGTTTTAAGGAACATTTTTGAAGGAACCATGAATGATGCAAGTGTGTGCTGTTTGATCAAACATTAGTCAATTCTGCACCAACAACCAGCATTTTAAAAAATCCATGTAAATCAGTATCCATTTAAACAACAGCTCTTAACATTAACATTACAAAATGTGGGGAAAAACATAGACAAATAGACCAAAAATGAAGTCCAGGCTTTATTAAGTATCTGTGCAACAAGGAAATACGGTACCAGTCAAAAGTTTGGACACGCCTACTCATTCACAGGTTGTTTTTTTTTTCTTTTCTTTTTTTTGTATTTTGACTATTTTCTACATTGTAGAACAATCCTAAAGACAGCAAACTATGTGAAAGTCAATCTAGAAATTTGCAGGTTTGGGCCTGTTTTGCTGCATCTGGTCCAGGACGGCTTGCCATCATTGATGGAACAGTGAATTCTGAATTATACCAGCGAATTCTAAAGGAAAATGTCAGGACATCTGTCCATGAACTGAATCTCAAGAGAAGGTGGGTCATGCAGCAAGACAACGACCTTAAGCACACAAGTCGTTCTACCAAAGAATGGTTAATGTTTTGGAATGGCCAAGTCAAAGTCCTGACCTTAATCCAATCGAAATGTTGTGGAAGGCCCTGAAGCGAGCAGTTCATGTGAGGAAACCCACCAACATCCCAGAGTTGAAGCTGTGCTGTACGGAGGAATGGGCTAAAATTCCTCCAAGCCGCTGTGCAGGACTGATCAACAGTTACCGCAAACATTTAGTTGCAGTTATTGCTGCACAAGGGGGTCACACCAGATACTGAAAGCAAAGGTTCACATACTTTTGCCACTCACAGATATGTAATATTGGATTATTTTCCTCAATAAATAAATGACCAAGTATAATATTTTTGTCTCGTTTCTTTAACTGGGTTCTCTTTATCTACTTTTAGGACTTGTGTAAAAATCTGATGATGTTTTAGGTCATATTTATGCAGAAATATAGAAAATTCTAAAGGGCTCACAAACTTTCAAGCACCACTGTATATACACGAGGGTAAGTCAAAAAGGTCTAAGACAAATTAAAAAAAATCTTTATTTATGAAAATAACAAAGCTATTTCTCTACATATCCTCTATTTAAGTCTAAACACTTTTGCAAGCGGTGTTTCCATCGAAGAATTCCTTCTTTGGAGAATTCTGGCAGATGTCTTTGAAATTATACCTGTCTTAGAAGTTTTTGACTTATCCTCATATGTAAATCCAGGTGTTATTGTATCCTACAGGAATTTATTATCTTCATCTCATCTCATTATCTCTAGCCGCTTTATCCTGTTCTACAGGGTCGCAGGCAAGCTGGAGCCTATCCCAGCTGACTACGGGCGAAAGGCGGGGTACACCCTGGACAAGTCGCCAGGTCATCACAGGGCTGACACATAGACACAGACAACCATTCACACTCACATTCACACCTACGCTCAATTTAGAGTCACCAGTTAACCTAACCTGCATGTCTTTGGACTGTGGGGGAAACCGGAGCACCCGGAGGAAACCCACGCGGACACGGGGAGAACATGCAAACTCCACACAGAAAGGCCCTCGCTGGCCCCGGGGCTCGAACCCAGGACCTTCTTGCTGTGAGGCGACAGCGATAACCACTACACCACCGTGCAGCCCTGAATTTATGATCTTGTGGTGTAAATACTATTTCTAAGTTTTAAATTGCACCAGAAAAATTTGCAAATTTCCCTGAAGTATGACAGGATGATATAGAGTTCCAGGTGGTTATCGTGTCTGTTCAAACCTCAAGGAATCTCAGTGGTTCAGCTTTCACTGTTAGCCAAAACCTGTTCATGTATGGTCATTATTTTTGCATTTGTTTTGAGCAAGCAGGAACAGGATCATCTGTGAGAGACCTGCACGTTCACAAGTGTTAGATATAAATCTTCTGAAGCATGCTTGAACATGTGACAATTTAAAACCTTTTATAGGCAAGAGACATCAGATGTTACGTCTTAACTTTTATTCAAGTACAGGTAATAAAATAAATGAAATTAATAATAGATTATCTTTCTTACTTTCTACTTTCTTTAATGCAGATGTGTTTCAATAAATTTGACAGATTTGTACTTTTAGATCTTATTTGCAGCAACAGTACGGATTATTGTGTACGTGTTGAGGCAAGTTTCATAGTAATTATGATCATTTCCTAACCAACACGTGCCTTTTTTAAAATGTTTTTTCAGTAAACAGATGTTTTGGAGCATAATTTGTGTTCACAAGACACACCCCCAACAACATTAGGGGTGTGTCTTGTGAACACAAATTATGCATCACAGAGTTCCCTTTCTCCACTCCATCCAGCTCTTAAAAGAATCTTCACCTTTATTCACCTTTAGACATGCGCAACACTCAGTAGGTAAGCGTATCTTCTACAACGTGTATAGATGTCTCATTTTTCCAGTGGTTCATTTTGTATGAAAATTGCATGTTACTTATATTTTTAAGAAAAGCCAAGATTATAACACATTGGCTTAAAAGCACTGATTTAATGTAACATTTAAACATCACTCAAATCTTTTCAGTGATAATCAAAAGAAATCCAGTGAATTAAATCTTCATCTAATAGCTTTGCTTGTTGCTTGCTGGAAGAGACGTCAGCATTCCTCCCGGTTCATTTTTGCATGGTTTGTTTTTCTTAGTTTGACTTCCTTTATAATCACAGGATGTCTAGAGTTAATTTTGCTTACCTCAATTTCACAGTTTGTAATCACTGATTATTGTGCAAATCCCTTTTTTGAATGTTAGTGCCACGAAACACGTGTTTATCATAAGTCCAAACCTGTGTTCAGAATGGAAAAAAAAATGATTTCAACATCTTATAAGTGTTTTACATGATTTTGTGATCTGGCTCCTTTGTTTCTCTCAAATGTCAGAAAATCTAAAATACCTGCATTTTTATTACCGTTATGCATATTCTGTACAGTGGAAATCTAGCTCTGTTTTATGGTGCACAGCAGGGGACAAGTTTGTCTTTGGAAAGTGTCATATTTCAACAAAATGAAATACAACCCCAATTCCAAGAAAGTTGGGACAAAATACAAATTGTAAATACACTGAGTGCAGAATTATTAGGCAAGTGAGTATTTTGACCACAACATCCTTTTAATGCATGTTGTCCCACTCCAAGCTGTTTAGGCTTGAAAGTCTACTACCAATTAAGTATATCAGGTGCTGTGCATCTGTGTAATGAGAGGGGGTGTGGTCTAATGACATCAACACCCTATATCAGGTGTGCATAATTATTAGGCAACCTCTTTTCCTCTGGCAAAATGGGTCAGAAGAGAGATCTGATAGACTTTGAAAAGTATAAAATTGTGAGATGTCTTGCAGACGGATGCAGCACTCTTGAAATTGTGAAGATGTTGAAACATGATCACCGAACAATCAAGCGTTTCATTGCAAATAGTCAACAGGGTCGAAAGAAGCGTGCGGGGAAAAAAAAGGCGCAAAATAACTGCACATGATCTGCGGAAAATCAAGCGTGAAGCTAACAAGCAGCCATTAGCATCCAGTTCTGCCATATTCCAGAGTTGCAACATTCCTGGAGTGTCAAAGAGTACAAGGTGTGCAATACTGAGGGACATGGCCAAGGTAAGGAAGGCTGAAAAACGACCACCACTGAGTAAGGCACACAAGATAAAACGTCAAGACTGGGCCAAGAAATATCTTAAGACTGATTTTTCTAAGGTGCTGTGGTCTGATGAGATGAGAGTGACTCTTGATGGGCCAGATGGATGGGCCTGTGGCTGGATCAGTAATGGGCACAGAGCTCCACTCTGACTCAGACGCCAGCAAGGTGGAGGTGGAGTACTGCTATGGGCTGGTATCATCAAAGACGAGCTTGTTGGACCTTTTCGAGTTGAGGATGGACTCAAACTCAACTCCCAGACCTACTGCCAGTTCCTGGAAGAAACCTTCTTCAAGCAGTGGTATAGGAAAAAGTCAGCATCTTTCAAGAAGAACATGATTTTCATGCAGGATAACGCTCCATCTCATGCGTCCAAATACTCCACTGCGTGGCTAGCCAGTAAAGGTCTGAAAGGTGAAAAAAATAATGACATGGCCCCCTTGTTCACCTGACCTAAACCCCATAGAGAACCTGTGGTCCATTATAAAACGTGAGGTCTACAAAGAGGGAAAAGAGTACACCTCTCTGAACAGCGTCTGGGAGGCCGTGGTTGCTGCTGCACACAATGTTGGTCGTGAACAGATAAAGAAATTGACAGAATCTATGGATGGAAGGCTTTTGAGTGTCCTCATGAAGAAGGGTGGCTATATTGGTCACTGATTTGTTTTTGTTTTGTGTTTGAATGTCAGATATGTTTATTTGCAAATCTGGAGTTGTCATATCAGTGTACCTGGTGAAAATAAATAAGTGAAATGGCTACATATTTGGTTTTTATTAAGTTGCCTAATAATTCTGCACAGTGAAAGTTACCTGAACACATACATATTCTCCTAAAATGGCCAAAACTAAAAACACCCCACTCTAACTTCCATACATATTCAGCTTTGATATTTATGAGTCTTTTTGTTTGATTGAGAACATAGTTGTTGTTCAATAATAAAACTAATCCTCAAAAATACAACTTGCCTAATAATTCTGCACTCCGTGTAAAAACGGAATGCAATGATGTGGAAGTTTCAAATTTCCATATTTTATTCAGAATAGAACATAGATGACATATCAAATGTTTAAACTGAGAAAATGTATCATTTAAAGAGAAAAATTAGGTGATTTTAAATTTCATGACAACAACACATCTCAGAAAAGTTGGGACAAGGCCAGGTTTACCACTGTGGGACATCCCCTTTTCTCTTTACGACAGTCTGTGAACATCTGGGGACTGAGGAAACAAGTTGCTCAAGATTAAGGATAGGAATGTTAACCCATTCTTGTCTAATGTAGGATTCTAGTTGCTCAACTGTCTTAGGTCTTTTTTGTCGTATCTTCCGTTTTATGATGCGCCAAATGTTTTCTATGGGTGAAAGATCTGGACTGCAGGCTGGCCAGTTCAGTACCCGGACCCTTCTTCTACGCAGCCGTGATGCTGTAATTGATGCAGTATGTGGTTTGGCATTGTCATGTTGGAAAATGCAAGGTCTTCCCTGAAAGAGACGTCGTCTGGATGGGAGCATATGTTGCTCTAGAACCTGGATATACCTTTCAGCATTGATGGTGTCTTTCCAGATGTGTAAGCTGCCCATGCCACACGCACTAATGCAACCCCATACCATCAGAGATGCAGGCTTCTGAACTGAGCGCTGATAACAAATTGGGTCGTCCTTCTCCTCTTTAGTCCGAATGACACGGCGTCCCTGATTTCCATAAAGAACTTCAAATTTTGATTCGTCTGACCACAGAACAGTTTTCCACTTTGCCACAGTCCATTTTAAATGAGCCTTGGCCCAGAGAAGACGTCTGCGCTTCTGGATCATGTTTAGATACGGCTTCTTCTTTGAACTATAGAGTTTTAGCTGGCAACGGCGGATGGCACGGTGAATTGTGTTCACAGATAATGTTCTCTGGAAATATTCCTGAGCCCATTTTGTGATTTCCAATACAGAAGCATGCCTGTATGTGATACAGTGCCGTCTAAGGGCCCGAAGATCATGGGCACCCAGTATGGTTTTCCGGCCTTGACCCTTATGCACAGAGATTCTTCCAGATTCTCTGAATCTTTTGATGATATTATGCACTGTAGATGATGATATGTTCAAACTCTTTGCAATTTTACACTGTCGAACTCCTTTCTGATATTGCTCCACTATTTGTCGGTGCAGAATTAGGGGGATTGGTGATCCTCTTCCCATCTTTACTTCTGAGAGCCACTGCCACTCCAAGATGCTCTTTTTATACCCAGTCATGTTAATGACCTATTGCCAATTGACCTAATGAGTTGCAGTTTGGTCCTCCAGCTGTTCCTTTTTTGTACCTTTTAACTTTTCCAGCCTCTTATTGCTCCTGTCCCAACTTTTTTGAGATGTTGCTGTCATGAAATTTCAAATGAGCCAATATTTGGCATGAAATTTCAAAATGTCTCACTTTCGACATTTGATATGTTGTCTATTTTCTATTGTGAATACAATATCAAGTTTTTGAGATTTGTAAATTATTGCATTCCGTTTTTATTTACAATTTGTACTTTGTCCCAACTTTTTTGGAATCGGGGTTGTATATGGACACGAGTGTTTTACTGGAAAATATGCTACTTGTATTTTTCATACAAGTTTCATCCGGGACATGGAGAACCAAAACCCTGACCTAAATCTCTCTGTGTTACTTGCTAGGAAATCAATGAATTGTTTTGATAAATTTGGGTCCTTTTTGTTTGTGAATGTCTCATCTCATCTCATTATCTCTAGCCGCTTTATCCTGTTCTACAGGGTCGCAGGCAAGCTGGAGCCTATCCCAACTGACTACAGGCGAAAGGCGGGGTACACCCTGGACAAGTCGCCAGGTCATCACAGGGCCGACACATAGACACAGACAACCATTCACACTCACACCTACGGTCAATTTAGAGTCACCAGTTAACCTAACCTGCATGTCTTTGGACTGTGGGGGAAACCGGAGCACCCGGAGGAAACCCACACGGACATGGGGAGAACATGCAAACTCCGCACAGAAAGGCCCTCGCCGGCCCCGGGGCTCGAACCCGGACCTTCTTGCTGTGAGGCGACAGCACTAACCACTACACCACCGTGCCGTCTGTTTGTGAATGTGCTAATAATAAAAAGAAACTCATATGCTGGCTTGAAGATATGAAGTTTATCTTCTCGTGTTGAAAAACTTGCATTTTTCATGCAAAATACATCACGGATCTGAGTGACATATTTTCTGATATTTCGCTTCCATGACGTCACTCCCAGAGTTTTCCCACTGATTTAGATGTGCATTGTCAAAATGGCGAACCAGTTCAAAATTAAAATGCTTGTGCTTAACTTGCATATTTTTTGTGGATGTGTCAATATAACATAAAGAACATTCCACAGTGGCACAAAGATATGAAGTTCATGTTCCCGTGCTGAAAATATTTTCACTCGTTCGTGTCACTCCCACATGATATATGCATTCACCACTCGAAAATAAACTTCATATCTTCATGTGACCCATGTAATATCGTCCATTTATGAGTATAAAAAATTAGGTGTAGTTTAGTTTTACAGTGGTGCTTGAAAGTTTGTGAACCCTTTAGAATTGTCTATATTTCTGCATAAATATGACCTAAAACATCATCAGATTTTCACACAAGTCCTAAAAGTAGATAAAGAGAACCCAGTTAAACAAATGAGACAAAAATATTATACTTGGTCATTTATTTATTGAGGAAAATGATCCAATATTACATATCTGTGAGTGGCAAAAGTATGTGAACCTTTGCTCTCAGTATCTGGTGTGACCCCCTTGTGCAGCAATAACTGCAACTAAACGTTTCCGGTAACTGTTGATCAGTCCTGCACACCGGCTTGGAGGAATTTTAGCCCATTCCTCCGTACAGAACAGCTTCAACTCTGGGATGTTGGTGGGTTTCCTCACATGAACTGCTCGCTTCAGGTCCTTCCACAACATTTCGATTGGATTAAGGTCAGAACTTTGACTTGGCCATTCCAAAACATTAACTTTATTCTTCTTTAACCATTCTTTGGTAGAACGACTTGTGTGCTTAGGGTCGTTGTCTTGCTGCATGACCCACCTTCTCTTGAGATTTAGTTCATGGACAGATGTCCTGACATTTTCCTTTAGAATTAACTGGTATAATTCAGAATTCATTGTTCCATCAATGATGGCAAGCCGTCCTGGCCCAGATGCAGCAAAACAGGCCCAAACCATCATCCTACCACCACCATGTTTCACAGATGGGATAAGGTTCTTATGCTGGAATGCAGTGTTTTCCTTTCTCCAAACATAACGCTTCTCATTTAAACCAAAAAGTTCTATTTTGGTCTCATCCGTCCACAAAACATTTTTCCAATAGCCTTCTGGCTTGTCCACCTGATCTTTAGCAAACTGCAAACGAGCAGCAATGTTCTTTTTGGAGAGCAGTGGCTTTCTCCTCGCAACCCTGCCATGCACACCATTGTTGTTCAGTGTTCTCCTGATGGTGGACTCATGAACATTAGCCAATGTGAGAGAGGCCTTCAGTTGCTTAGAAGTTACCCTGGGGTCCTTTGTGACCTCACCGACTATTACACACCTTGCTCTTGGAGTGATCTTTGTTGGTCGACCACTCCTGGGGAGGGTATTAATGGTCTTGAATTTCCTCCATTTGTACACAATCTGTCTGACTGTGAATTGGTGGAGTCCAAACTCTTTAGAGATGGTTCTGTAACCTTTTCCAGCCTGATGAGCATCAACAACGCTTTTTTTGAGGGCCTCAGAAATCTCCTTTGTTCGTGCCATGATACACTTCCACAAACATGTGTTGTGAAGATCAGACTTTGATAGATCCCTGTTCTTTAAATAAAACAGGGTGCCCACTCACACCTGATTGTCATCCCATTGATTGAAAACACCCGACTCTAATTTCACCTTCAAATTAACTGCTAATCCTAGAGGTTCACATACTTTTGCCACTCACAGATATGTAACATTGGATATTTTTCCTCAATAAATAAATGACCAAGTATAATATTTTTGTCTCATTTGTTTAACTGGGTTCTCTTTATCTACTTTTAGGACTTGTGTGAAAATCTGATGATGTTTTAGGTCATATTTATGCAGAAATATAGAAAATTCTAAAGGGTTCACAAACTTTCAAGCACCACTGTAAGCCTGTGATTTGACCTACAGCCAGAACTACTGAAACTTAATTCACATCTTTGGCGCACCACTCAGAATTACGATATCAACAGCATTGTGGTATCATAGAATTGAACGTCTGATGTGAGGCATAGTATTTATTTAGTAACAGTAACAGGGCTCGAAATTCGCGGTGGTCCGGTCGCCCGAGGCGACTTAATTTGTCATTTGGTGAGTAATTCCTGTCATGGCTGGGTAGTTGAAAATAAAAAATATATATATATGAAGCGAAGATTCAGGCACACCGTCAACTAAAGCCGCCACATATTAAGCGCGTGCCGTGTCTGTGTTAATCGATGTGTTTATCGGCAGGACGGAAAATACCGAAGAATTCCGAATCATATCGTGTACGAGTCAGGCTGTCGGTTTTTTCACTACTGCGCATGCATATAACGCATGCCGTGACGCTGACAGAGCGCGTGCACGCAGGCAGCCATTTGCTGGCATTTTTAAATCCCTGCTGTCCTGTCGCTATTCTCATTGCCACCACTGTATGCACCGTTTAAGATCTCATCTCATCTCATTATCTCTAGCCGCTTTATCGTGTTCTACAGGGTCGCAGGCAAGCTGGAGCCTATCCCAGCTGACTACGGGCGAAAGGCGGGGTACACCCTGGACAAGTCGCCAGGTCATCACAGGGCTGACACATAGACACAGACAACCATTCACACTCACATTCACACCTACGGTCAATTTAGAGTCACCAGTTAACCTAACCTGCATGTCTTTGGACTGTGGGGGAAACTGGAGCACCCGGAGGAAACCCACGCGGACACGGGGAGAACATGCAAACTCCACACAGAAAGGCCCTCACCGGCCCCGGGGCTCGAACCCGGACCTTCTTGCTGTGAGGCGACAGCGCTAACCACTACACCACCGTGCCGCCCACTGTTTAAGATCTCTTTCATATTGTCATTAATCACCATTTGCCATAGATTAATTCCGCAGGGCCAAACTTAGTGTTTAGAGTGCAGGGAAAGGCCTACCAGCACTTCTTGATGGCTATTGTTTGTGCATCCGACTCATTCAAAATATTCGCTTGAAACATATTGTCATTTTCATTCTTTATCTGTATAATCTTTGTCTAGTATCAAAAAGTAAAATAATCCACATTGGCTGTTAAAAACTTCATTTATTGGTTAAAACTTTTGTTATTACAACTCTGGTAGCAATGCGCCGTGTCTCGTTTGGGGAAACAGATGGACTGTTCCACTGGGGGGGGGGGGGATAGAGGGGTGTCCCGGGGCAGTCCTTTCTGACGAGGATGTTTTGGGGTAATGACTTAAAAGCCATTTGGAGGGTTCAATCAGGTATTTTTGTGCATGTCAGTTATTGTATGTATTTTTGTGTTATGTTTTCTTATTTGATTTATTATGTGGTAATAGTTATGTTTAGTTAATTGATTATTTTTGACAGTGGGGCTATCCAGTGGGTGGGGCTACAGTTTGCAATGCTCTATATTAGGCCAAAGAGCCTCAGTAGGTGAGGGTTGGCGGTGAAGTGAACAAGTCTTGTTAATTGAAGTTGCTCTTGATAGTAGTGCAGGATCTGAGGACTTAGCCTGGCTATTTATGCTTATTTATTTTCATTTTGTACAGTTTTTGTATATTTTTTCATGCATGCTTGTCACTGTAAATATTTGCATATTTGTAAAAAAAAGAGAAAAAGAAAGAAAAAAATAAACGAAGCCTTTTCGTTGAAAACTATTTGGTCTTCGCTGCTGGGGCTATCCTACCACAATCGCGGTAATCATGTTATCAAATTCAATAGATGTGGCCACATTATCACCCATTTAAACACGTGTTTTTGTTGTTGTTTACATCTACATCTGCCAAAGCTACAACCCTGATTCCAAAAAAGTTGGGACAAAGTACAAATTGTAAATAAAAACAGAATGCAATGATGTAGAAGTTTCAAAATTCCATATTTTATTCAGAATAGAACATAGATGACATATCAAATGTTTAAACTGAGAAAATGTATCATTTAAAGAGAAAAATTAGGTGATTTTAAATTTCATGACAACAACACATCTCAGAAAAGTTGGGACAAGGCCATGTTTACCACTGTGAGACATCCCCTTTTCTCTTTACAACAGTCTGTAAACGTCTGGGGACTGAGGAGACAAGTTGCTCAAGTTTAAGAATAGGAATGTTAACCCATTCTTGTCTAATGTAGGATTCTAGTTGCTCAACTGTCTTAGGTCTTTTTTGTCGTATCTTCCGTTTTATGATGCGCCAAATGTTTTCTATGGGTGAAAGATCTGGACTGCAGGCTGGCCAGTTCAGTACCCGGACCCTTCTTCTACGCAGCCATGATGCTGTAATTGATGCAGTATGTGGTTTGGCATTGTCATGTTGGAAAATGCAAGGTCTTCCCTGAAAGAGACGTCGTCTGGATGGGACCATATGTTGCTCTAGAACCTGGATATACCTTTCAGCATTGATGGTGTCTTTCCAGATGTGAAAGCTCCCCATGCCACACGCACTAATGCAACCCCATACCATCAGAGATGCAGGCTTCTGAACTGAGCGCTGATAACAACTTGGGTCGTCCTTCTCCTCTTTAGTCCGAATGACACGGCGTCCCTGATTTCCATAAAGAACTTCAAATTTTGATTCGCCTGACCACAGAACAGTTTTCCACTTTGCCACAGTCCATTTTAAATGAGCCTTGGCCCAGAGAAGACGTCTGTGCTTCTGGATCATGTTTAGATACGGCTTCTTCTTTGAACTATAGAGTTTTAGCTGGCAACGGCGGATGGCACGGTGAATTGCATTCACAGATAATGTTCTCTGGAAATATTCCTGAGCCCATTTTGTGATTTCCAATACAGAAGCATGCCTGTATGTGATGCAGTGCCATCTAAGGGCCCGAAGATCACGGGCACCCAGTATGGTTTTACGGCCTTGACCCTTACGCACAGAGATTCTTCCAGATTCTCTGAATCTTTTGATGATATTATGCACTGTAGATGATGATATGCTAAAACTCTTTGCAATTTTACACTGTTGAACTCCTTTCTGATATTGCTCCACTATTTGTCAGCGCAGAATTAGGGGGATTGGTGATCCTCTTCCCATCTTTACTTCTGAGAGCCGCTGCCACTCCAAGATGCTCTTTTTATACCCAGTCATGTTAATGACCTATTGCCAATTGACATAATGAGTTGCAATTTGGTCCTCCAGCTGTTCCTTTTTTGTACCTTTAACTTTTCCAGCCTCTTATTGCCCCTGTCCCAACTTTTTTGAGATGTGTTGCTGTAATGAAATTTCAAATGAGCCAATATTTGGCATGAAATTTCAAAATGTCTCACTTTCGACATTTGATATGTTGTCTATGTTCTATTGTGAATACAATATCAGTTTTTGAGATTTGTAAATTATTGCATTCCGTTTTTATTTACAATTTGTACTTTGTCCCAACTTTTTTGGAATCGGGGTTGTACGTTGCGATGTGGAATTTTGTGAAAGGTGTACAGAAACCGCCAGAGACGGGGACAAAGCGACCTCGGTCTGAAGTGGAGAAAAAGGCCACCGATAAAGCGTATGAGAATGAGAAACAACAAAGGACTTTTAAGCAAACGTGGGAGCAGGGTAGGCCTTGGCTGCGATACGATTTTTATGGAATAATTAATTTTTTTCAAGTTGATTCCTAGTCAATATGAAGCTCCTAATGTCTTCTCTTTCATAAATGGTTAAATACAGAAAGCATGTTGGACATATTTTGGGTGCGATAGTCATGATAGTAAGTATATTTGTTTTCAATACTCATACACCAAGTTACTAAGTTTTCCAATATACTATTATTTGTTGATATTATATTATGGTGCTCTGTGTTGCTCTCATTTATGTATTTAACAACAGTATCAAAATACTCGGGTCTTGAAATAAATGCACATTAGTCATGAACAATGGTAACTACTCTCTTTTGCGTTATTTTTTACAGAAGTAAAATTCATACATGAACAAATTTTGGCTTGTTGATTTCCTGTTTGGCTAGTTACTTTGGAAGGTAACTAGTCCGGCTGGCTGGTGAAAAAATATATGAATTTCTAGGCCTGCAGTAAATTGAATTTGCATTGGTTGTGTTTATTATAACAATAAAACCTTATCATGTTTTGTATTGTTGTTCTTTCCAGCAGCTAGGATGAACCAGTCAGAGAGCACTGTTGAAGGCAACTGTTCAATCAGTGACTTCAAGAGGAATGTCTATCCAGTCGTCTACCTGTGTGTCTTCTTCTTAGGATTATTCGCCAATCTTTTCTCGTTATCTTTCTTCATTGGTATGAGAAGATCAGCCTTCAGTCCAATCCACTTCATCATGGTGAACCTTCTCGTTTCTGACCTGATGCTGACATGTTCCCTGCCATTCCGAGCTGCCTACTATCTCATGGATTTCCACTGGGTTTTCGGGGACATCACTTGTCGCATCATTGGTTTTGTGTTCTATGTAAACATGTATGGAAGCATTTACTTCTTAATGTTCCTTAGTGTCGTTCGATTTGTGGCCATATTTAAGCCCTACAGCTATGTGTACCTACAGAGTAATCAAGGAGTTTACCTGGCGTGTGTCTTTGTTTGGCTGTTGATGTTATTACTATCTACCCCTCTTTTGAATGCAGGAATATTTCACGATTCATCTGGCCAGATCAAATGCCTTGATCTGGACACATCTCTCGAGCTGAAGTTCATCATCATCTTGAACAAAGCTGCACTGTGCTTAGGCTTCATTTTACCCTTTTTAGTAATTTCTATCTGTTACTTAATTGCAGCTGGGAAATTGCTCCAGCTTAAGAATGTTCCAGGGAAAAGAAACAAGTCCTGTGCACTGGTGATCATGGTTCTCATCATTTTCCTAGTGTGCTTTATGCCATATCATGTTGTGCGCACTGTCTTTCTGGAAGCTGAAAGACAGTTTAAAAAGAATGGTTATGAATCATGTCAGTACATTGAATTGGTAAGGAAAGCAGCTGTGGTTACACATTGCCTGGCTGTTGGAAACAGCTGTTTGGATCCTCTTCTATATTTATTTGTGGGCGAAAACTTCTGGAGCTTTTGGCATAAGAAAAAAAGCAGGACGCTGAGCAAAAGATTCAATTACGAGAAGACCCAATCAACAAAGACTACAAGGATAGAGTTAAAAATGGTCCGTGCTGAAAATGGCACATGAAATGTGACTAAAATGCACACAGCCATTTTGCCCTGTGATATCATTTCAGCAATTTCATTTCAATGGCATATTTCAAGAGATTTTTCTAGATATTCACTCCGAGCCTTTGCTGTTGTAAAGGTCGACATTTCTCAGAGGGACAAACCAGAGAAAGATTTTGGGATGTTGGATGGACAGATAAGCTGAGACTTTGAAACAAACAAACAAGATATACACAATACTGTATGTAATTTTTTTTAAAAGCTAGCAATTGTAATAATTTGTACTGTATATTGCTGTTGGCATAATTGTGCAGAATTTCAGTTAAATCTATTCAGAAAAAAAAACCCACAGCTGAATTCACTCCAAACCTTGCATTATAAATGTTCTGATAAATTACATTGTTTTAATATGTTAAAATTGTACTGAACCTACATTTGATTCAGAGGCAGTGATTATGCCATTTATGTATGTGTTATTCATATTCACATAGGCAGTACAGTAATAAAAAAACAAATTGTCAGAAAAAAATATTTCTGAATCACTGCTCACTGTGTACAGGAGGGGTTTTGTGGTTAATCATAAAGGTTGCATGGTGGTGTCGTGGTTAGCACTATCGCCTCACAGCAAGAAGGTTCTGGGTTCGAGCCCCGTGGCCGACGAGGGCCTTTCTGTGTGGAGTTTGCATGTTCTCCCCGTGTCTGTGTGGGTTTCCTCCGGGTGCTCTGGTTTCCCCCACAGTCCAAAGACATGCAGGTTAGGTAAAAATACCCAGCCACTGGGGTTGCACAAGCCAGTGCATACTTAAGCTACATCCACACGACAACGGCAACGAGATTTTATTGAAAAAATATCGCATCCACATGGGCAATGGATCAGTAAAATATCAGGTACATATGGCAACGCAACGCTTGCTGAAAACGATGCAATACACATGCCACACCTCTACGTGCGCTGTAAGACGGTCCCATCGGAGACACCAGAACAATAGAAGAAGTAGGACGCATGCGCATAAACCCCTTCCTCTACCCGGCGTGAAGCACTCACAGGAACAAGCACACAACAACAAGAAGAAGATGGCTGCGACTACGCGAGGAAATCGTGCCTTCTGTGTGTACAAATTAGTTTTATTAGTGTGCATAGTTTTATATAACTTAATTTTCTTATTGTGTGTGAACATTTTGAAAAGCATTTTTAGATAATTTATATAACTTTTTATATTGTGTGTGAACATTTTGAAAAGCAGTCTTATCCAATAAAAAAAAAGAAATTCAAGAAATGGTTCAGTTACTTGTTTATTTAAAAGAAAAGCTGTATACAAAAGTGAATGCAATGCAGTGGTTCATACAAAACAGCGAGAGTGCTGCTTGTTCTAGTTATGTGGTTGTGACGTCATCGTAAACAAATCCGTTCTACTCATCCAGACGACTTCGCAACGGCGCCATTGCCAGATTTTTCCACTCTGGAACCCGTTCTCAAAAAATATCGTCTTGGGGCACCCAAAACGCCGGTGCCTTGTGGACGCCAGGCCGAAACGATAAACAATTTTATCAGATTCACCTGAATCCGTTGCCGTGTGGACAGCCTCTTAGTGCCGTTCCCAAGCCCAGAAAGATTGGGGAGGTTAGGAAGGAGAAGGAGATCTGGTGTAAAAAAAAAAAATCTATACCAGAGCAAAGGGGTTGAAAATCAGTTGGGGCTTCGAGGACAGGATGTGACAAAATATGTGATTCATTGTGACAAATAAATTAAATTAATTATGTTTGAATATGGTTGAGTTGAAAGATTATTAGATAGTGATATTAGATAATTAACTGATTAGAGGCTCACATACCATTGTTGTATCACACATAGCAGGGTATTAGGAAAATAGTTGTCAGGCAAAAAGAGATACCAGAACCTTATTTAATATGCTGCAAATGGTGCTAACCACAAGAGTGGAAATTTGATAAGGCAGACCTGATGTACATCATTAATACAATCCTGGTTCAGACTAACCCTATCGTCAGAACTGATATTATATAGCTTGGTAAATCTTGGGAAAGTAATTTAATGATTTAATGGTAAATATTACATGTTAAATTTGAGCGGTATATCAACTCAAAATCGAATGATAGCCTGAAATGCACAATGGTTATGCCTGGAATTGTTATAGTGCCCTTTTGAATGTATTTACTAACAGCTCCATCTGCTGGTCTGTCCATAACATATGCACTGTACTGAATTCCACACCACTCTTTATTTGTAGGCCTACTTGATCTGGCTATTTCTGATTTGGGCATGTGATACGTACATATATTCCAGTATTACATTTCCAGATATTACTCTAGAGACCTCTAATTACTGTTTAATTACATTTTATTCACAACTAAATTGTACTAAACTGTATACCTTGACTTGTGGCTGGGGTTGTACAACCCCTATTCCAAAAAAGTTGGGACAAAGTACAAATTGTAAATAAAAATGGAATGCAATAATTTACAAATCTCAAAAACTGATATTGTATTCACAATAGAACATAGACAACATATCAAATGTCGAAAGTGAGACATTTTGAAATTTCATGCCAAATATTGGCTCATTTGAAATTTCATGACAGCAACACATCTCAAAAAAGTTGGGACAGGGGCAATAAGAGGCTGGAAAAGTTAAAGGTACAAAAAAGGAACAGCTGGAGGACCAAATTGCAACTCATTAGGTCAATTGGCAATAGGTCATTAACACGACTGGGTATAAAAAGAGCATCTTGGAGTGGCAGCAGCTCTCAGAAGTAAAGATGGGAAGCGGATCACCAATCCCCCTAATTCTGCGCCGACAAATAGTGGGACAATATCAGAAAGGAGTTCGACAGTGTAAAATTGCAAAGAGTTTGAACATATCATCATCTACAGTGCATAATATCATCAAAAGATTCAGAGAACCTGGAAGAATCTCTGTGTGTAAGGGTCAAGGCCGGAAAACCATACTGGGTGCCCGTGATCTTCGGGCCCTTAGACGGCACTGTATCACATACAGGCATGCTTCTGTATTGGAAATCACAAAATGGGCTCAGGAATATTTCCAGAGAACATTATCTGTGAACGCAATTCACCGTACCATCCGCCGTTGCCAACTAAAACTCTATAGTTCAAAGAAGAAGCCGTATCTAAACATGATCCAGAAGCGCAGACGTCTTCTCCGGGCCAAGGTTCATTTAAAATGGACTGTGGCAAAGTGGAAAACTGTTCTGTGGTCAGACGAATCAAAATTTGAAGTTCTTTATGGAAATCAGGGACGCCGTGTCATTCGGACTAAAGAGGAGAAGGATGACCCAAGTTGTTATCAGCGCTCAGTTCAGAAGCCTGCATCTCTGATGGTATGGGGTTGCATTAGTGCGTGTGGCATGGGCAGCTTACACATCTGGAAAGACACCATCAATGCTGAAAGGTATATCCAGGTTCTAGAGCAACATATGCTCCCATCCAGACGACGTCTCTTTCAGGGAAGACCTTGCATTTTCCAACATGACAATGCCAAACCACATACTGCATCCATTACAGCATCATGGCTGCGCAGAAGAAGGGTCCGGGTACTGAACTGGCCAGCCTGCAGTCCAGATCTTTCACCCATAGAAAACATTTGCGCATCATAAAACGGAAAATACGACAAAAAAGACCTAAGACAGTTGAGCAACTAGAATCCTACATTAGACAAGAATGGGTTAACATTCCTATCCCTAAACTTGAGCAACTTGTCTCCTCAGTCCCCAGACGTTTACAGACTGTTGTAAAGAGAAAAGGGGATGTCTCACAGTGGTAAATATGGCCTTGTCCCTACTTTTTTGAGATGTGTTGTTGTCATGAAATTTAAAATCACCTAATTTTTCTCTTTAAATGATACATTTTCTCAGTTTAAACATTTGATATGTCATCTATGCTCTATTCTGAATAAAATATGGAATTTTGAAACTTCCACATCATTGCATTCCGTTTTTATTGACAATTTGTACTTTGTCCCAACTTTTTTGGAATCGGGGTTGTACACACAGTCAGCTGCTTTTGTACCTTTTATAGGCTTTTTTTCCACCTAGAAATGTGGATATCGTGGAACTTTACAAATTATGTAAAGTACGTAAATGGACGATAATTATTTTTTAGAGTAGAAAAAAAACTCTAAAGCCCTTCCCGCACCATGCAATCAGGCAGCGCCAATCTCCATGGCCCTCAGCCTCTTGCCTATACAGCTAGGGCTACAGTGGAGGGCTAGTCATTTGGTAACCATGAGAGTTTGACTCCCCACTTGCATCTGTATTGCAGTGTGCCTTGCCAGACGGTAGTAGGTACCATTTTTATGATGGTCTTTGATATGACCCAACCATGAGTAGAACTCGTGTTCTCCCGATCAAGAGGTGGACTCACTAACCACAAGGCCAACTCACGGTCTTAGAATAGAAAGATAAAGGTATATTCCATACACCTTTCTATGTAAAAGATACAACCCTAATTCCCAAAAAAGGGACACTGTGTCAAACAAATAAAAACAGAATGCAATGATTTGCAAATCATGGAAACCCTATATTTCATTGAAAATAGTACAAAGACAACATATTAAATATTGAAACGGAGAAATTTTATTGTTTTATGAAATGTTCATTTTGAATTTGATGCCAGCAACATGTTTCACAAAAGTTGGGACAGGGGTATGTTTACCACTGTGTTGCATTGCCTCTACTTTTATCTGTAAATATCTGGGAACTGAGGAGGCCAATTGCTGTAGTTTTGAAAGAGAAATGTTGTCCCATTCTTGCCTGATATACAATTTCAGTTGCTCAACCGTTTGGGGTCTCCTTTGTCATATTTTGCGCTTCATAATGGGCCAAATGTTTGCAATAGGAGACAGGTCTGGACTGCAGGCAGGTCAGTTTAGCACCCAGCCTCTTTTTGTTACAAAGCTGTACCGTAATATGTGCAGAATGCGGTTTGGCATTGTCTTGCTTAAATAAGCAAGGTTTTCCTGGAAAAAGATGTCTGGATGGAAACATGTTGCTCCAAACCTGTATACATTATTCAACATTAATGATGCCTTCCCAGATGTGCAAGATATCCATGCCATGTGCACTAATGCCTTCCCCTATACCATCACGAATGCTGGCTTTTGAACTGTGCGCTGATAATAAGCCAGATGGTCCCTCTCCTCTTTAGCCTGGAGGAGGCGGTGTTCATGGTTTCCAAATAGAATTTCTATTTTTGAATTCGTCAGACCACAGGACAGTTCTGCCGTGCAAAGGTGATGCTCCTGGACCGTCTTTTGCCACCGACACAATATGCAGATACTGCAGTTTGCCTTTGCGTTGACAGAGTTTCCCACTTCACCTCAGTCCATCATAAAAGAGCTCGGGCCCCGAGAAGGTGGCGGTGTTTCTAGATATTTTTTTATATATGGTTTTAACTTGCATTTGTGGATGCAATGAGGAACTGTGTTCACAGGCGATGGTTTTTGGCTCAGCCTTTGGCTGAAGCCTAAAAAGGCACCTGTCTGTATGTTTAACTGAGTTTGAACGTGTAAATTGGCGTGCCGCCCTCAGGTAGCAATTCCACAGTCGTAGTGTGACGCCACTGTGTACTGACTATATGTGCCATGTTACATAACCTCAGTTCATCCTCTGTGGCTGAGTGCTGTTCGTTAAAAGAACAGATTTTGCAACATCGGTTTGAATCCTGGCGTCGCCATATTTCTGAACGGGCTATTTTTTTTTATTTATGTGCCGTAGCTTCTATCTCCCGATCAGACAAAGGCTGAGCTCAGACCTGCACAGTTCTCTAGTTGGAAGTGTTCCTGAGCCCATGCAGTGATTTCCTCTCCAGAATCGTATCTGCTTTTAATGCAGTGTGGCCTGAAGGCCTGAAGATCATGGGCATCCAATGGTGGTTTTCAGCCTTGTCTCTTGCATACAGAGATTTCCCCAGATTCTCTGAATCTTTTAATGATATTATGTACCACAGATGATGTGAGCCCCAAATTCTTCGCAATTTTACATTGAGGAACATTATTCTTAAATTGTTGTACTATTTGCCTACGCAGTCTTTCACAGAGTGGTGAACCCCTCGCCATCTAAGCTAATTAGTTTTTTTTTAGCGCTACACAACTTTTCCAGTCTTTTGTTACCTCTGTCCAAACTTTTTGAAACATGTTGCTTGTACCAAATTAAAAATGTTTTTCCCAAAAAAACAACAATAATAAGATTTCTCAGTTTCAACATTTGATATGTTGTCTTTGCACTATTTTCAATGAAATATAGAGTTTCCAAGATTTGCAAATAATCACATTTTCTTTTTATTTACAGTTTACACAGCGTCCCAACCTTTTTGGAAACGGGGTTGTACATGCCAAAAGTCAGAGGTGGGACTAAGTCATTATTTTGCAAGTCACAAGTAAGTCTCAAGTCTTGGCATTTAAGTCCCAAGTCAAGACTGTTAAATCCAAATCAGGTCCCTAACTTTAAGTTTCAAATTGGTCTTCATCACCTTCTAGTCAAACTTTATAACTCAGTAGAAATATATGGGTGTTTGAGAGATGCATAAAAATGACTATAAAAAGCTGAATATTTCAGTTCAGTTTCTCATGAGTTGAGGTATAGACTGTTTTCACTAAGGGTACCCATCTACAGTAGTGTGCAAAAGTCTTAGGCACATGTAAAGAAATGCTGTAGACCAAAAATGGCTTAAAATAATGAAATGAAATGTTTCAACTTAAAAAAAACTATAAACAGCAGTAAGCCATAATAAATTAAACAAAGTCAATATTTGGTGTGAGACGACCCTTTGCTTAAAAAAAAATAGTAGTCTCAGGTACAATGAGTGCAGTTTTATAAGGAAATGAGCTGTACAGTAGGTTTTACTGAGCATCTTACAGAACCAGCCACAGTTCTTTTGGACACTTTGACTGTCCCACTCGGCACTCGCGTCTTCATTTTGCACCAAAACCCAGCAGCCTTCATTACGTTTTCTTTTTTAATCTGAAAAGTGCTCTCTTATGTAATATGCTGCTCAGATACCAAAATTTTTATTACCTCCGCCAAGGAGGTTATGTTTTCCGTAGCGTTGGTTTGTTTGTTGGTTGGTTTGCCTGTTAGCAACATTACGGAAAAAGTTATGAACGGATTGCTCTGAAATTTTTTCCCTAGGTGTGACTGGGCACAAGTAACAATCCATTAAATTTTGGCGGTGATCCGGATCACCTTCTGGATCCCGGATTTTTTTTTAAAGGATTCTTGGCAGAGGTCTGCGCTCTCCGAGTGCTTTTCTGTTTTTTTTTCTGTAACATTTAATTTTGTGCTGGAAAACGAACGTTTGGACTCTAAAATGTTCTTGTACTGACTTGATAATGAAGAAGTCATAAAATAGAAATCTATAACAAAGTTTGTATGAAAAAAATAATAGGGTGCCAAAGACTTTTGCGCAGTACTGTATATAAGTTTATTTTGGCTTTGCCTTGGGATTTGCTTTGCATAAATACTTCAAATAGCAAACAAAAATCTGAAGGTTCTATTAGAAACTGTGGTTCAACATGCTGTAACATGTGTTTTGATAGGTGAAGGCTACTATCTTTGGGAGCATGGCTATTGATAATGGACTTGATACGGAAATGGACTATAGCACCATTTCCACGAGTTCAATAGCACTGGAATCATCCTTCCTTACAGCTGAATCATGAAGGAAACATCTCAACATGGCCAAGTCAAAGGCATACAAAGGCACTGCTGGCAGCCATCATATTACTCATGCAACTCATATTCACACCTACCCAGTAGCCAGTAAATCTAACCACATATCTTTTGGGCTGTGGGGGAAACCAGAGGACCCGGAGGAAACCCACACAGACATGGTGAGAACATGCAAACTCCACACAGAAAGGCCCCCGTCGACCACTGGGCTCAAACTCAGAATCTTCTTGTTGTGAGGCAACAGTGCTAATCACTACACCACCAGTGGTGGCACTACACTAAACCGCCTTGTCGTTGGGGAATGAGTGGTCTGTTATCTTCGTCTTTGTCTAGTAAAAGTTGATTGGCTGTCTGACTGTTTGAAGGTTGACCTAGGAAATGAAGATTGATGCTGATTTGCTGAAAATTACTTGGTTCTTGGGAGGAAGAGAAGTTGATTTACTTTACACTTCTAAATGTATAATTTTTAATCTTTGGCTTTGAAAATGTCACTAATCTTTCCAACAAAAAGGGCTTGAATCCAAGTGAAGTTACAAGTCACTGATGTCAAAGTCAAAGTTGAGTTGCCTAGTCTTTGATTGTTATTCAAAGTTGAGTTGAAAGGGAGTAAATCTTTGACTCGAATCCAATTAGAGTCCAAGTCGTGTGATTTGAGTCCACAACACTGCTAATGGTATAAAATTTGTAGACTGTAAAAACGATTTGTTGTTTTAACTTAAAAAATAAATAAAATCACTACCTGTCCTAAACTTTAGAGTTCATTGAGCAATGAAGCAATCCAGGGGCGTGTTTAGCCTATTTTTGGGGGTGCTCAAGCACCCCCGAAAACAAGCTCAGCACCCCCTAGCTCAGCACCCTCAAAAACAGGGGCGATTCTAGCATCTGATCTTTGGGGGTGCTTAGCCCCCAGGGCTGACAGAGGCACCTGGCTTGAACGACAGTGTTTCCACGTTTATTCCGCATTTAGACTAGACTTAACTAGACAAGAAGACTAGACTAGACAAGACTAGACTTATGCAATGTTTTAACAGAAGCTGACCCAATAAACTATGATATCTACACATTTACAACCACTGACACAAATATTTACATTATATTTTTAACTAAACAAGACCTACTACTGCATTTGTAATGTTGGAGCTATTCATTTTGAACAGTGGTAATTGTTAATTAATGTGTTATTGTGTATTGTGTAATAATAGTGTGTATTATTATGATTTTACATTAGTAAACGCTATGTTATGGCCCTTTTCCACTACCCTTTTTCAGCTCGCTTCAGCTCACTTCAGCCCGACACGGCTCGCGTTTCGACTACCAAAAACCAGCACGACTCAGCTCGTTTCAGCCCTGCTTAGCCCCTAAAACTCGCACCGTTTTGGAGTGGGGCTGAAGCGAGCCAAACCGTGCCGAGTGAGGCTGGGGGCGTGAGCAGACACTCCCCTGTGCACTGATTGGTGAGGAGGAGTGTCCTCACATGCCCACACACGCCCCGCGAGCGCGCTGGGATCTGTAAACACCGTAAACCCGGAAGAAGAAGAATTACGAATTACGAGAATTATGAAGCCTTATGCGCCTCGCCTCATCTATACGCTCTTGCCAGTATCTGTTGGCGTTGTCGGTGACAACAAGCCACAGCACCAAGACCAGCAACACTAACGACTCCATGTCCTCCATGTTTATTGTTTACTATTCGGGTCGTGAGACTACCGCTTAAAAGATCACTGAATCAGTGACATACAGAGCATCGTGGACGAGTTCGCGGAGCGCAAGGCTCGTCGTATGCCCTTCAAATAATGCGCGCAGTAGGCTATTGATGTTTTATTATGAGCCGTGTATAGTATGTCACCTAATGTTTTTTTGTTTCTGAGTTACATGTTCGTTTGAAGGACTTAATGTACAAAATAACATAGTTGCACCCCGTAGTGTTGAAATTGGTAAACACAGTGCATTCAGTGAGGTTTGCACCGCCCTCCTTTTATTTCTGACTCTTCCTGTCACCGTTGCAACCTCTGAGCGCTCATTCGTATGCCCTTCAAATAATGCGCGCAGTATAGGCTATTGATGTTTTATTATGAGCCATGTACAGTATCCTAATGTTTTTTGTTTCTGAGTTACATGTTCGTTTGAAGGACTTGATGTACTAAATAACATAGTTGCACCCGGTAGTGTTGAAATTGGTAAACACCGCAGTTGCGGACATTTTGTAGCCTAAAATGATGTTATGATAAGCTTTAATAAAGGGCCCGGTCATTTGCCCCGCCCCCGGCCCGGCTCTGACTTATTCCGCCACTGTCACTGATGTCACTGTTTGCGCTGCTTAACGACATCACGTGACGTCCACCCACTTTCGCTAACTCCACCCAATGTGTCCACCCACTTCCAGCCAGCACGGTTCAGCGCGGTTGTAGTCGAAATGCAACTCCAACAGCCCCGCTCAGCTCGACTCAGCTCGACTCGGCACGGCACGGCTCAGCCGCGTTTGTAGTGGAAAAGCGGCATTACATTAAATAAAATTGACTAACACACGGTGGTCTAGCACCGTAGCACTTGTACAGCTCTGCACAAAAGTATCTCGATATGGATGATAAATGTCGTTTTTATCATTCTGTTCATAGACCAGGGAACATCAATATTGCATTATGCATATTACTGTGTTGTGTTTAACAACTGTAACTCCAGTCCGTACCTTCACATCTCGCTATGCCAGTAATACTCAGGTGCTACTTCGAGTTCCTCATCGGCGTGGAATCCAGTTAAAAAAAACACCATGTCGTAGCAAGCACTCGCGCGGACAGGCAACCCGATCAGAGGGGACGCAAGGAGGAGAGGGATTTTACTGCTCAGAGAACTATCACCTAACAGGTGAATTCAAGAACACACACACACGCCCGCGCACACATTCATTGCGCAGTGCGCAAGGGCACTTATTTCTGAAAATTACGTCCAAAAACAGTGTTTTTGAGGGTGCTGAGCTAGGGGGTGCTGAGCTTGTTTTCGGGGGTGCTTGAGCACCCCCAAAAATAGGCTAAACACGCCCCTGCTCAAAAACACTGTTTTTGGACGTAATTTTCAGAAATAAGTGCCCTTGCGCAGTGCGCAATGAATGTGTGCGCGGGCGTGTGTGTGTTCTTGAATTCACCTGTTACGTGATAGTTGTATGAGCAGTAAAATGCCTCTCCTCCTTGCGTCCCCTCTGATCGGGTTGCCTGTCCGCGCGAGTGCTTGCTACGACATGGTGTTTTTTTTAACTGGATTCCACGCCGATGAGGAACTCGAAGTAGCACCTGAGTATTACTGGCATAGCGAGATGTGAAGGTACGGACTGGAGTTACAGTTGTTAAACACAACACAGTAATATGCATAATGCAATATTGATGTTCCCTGGTCTATGAACAGAATGATAAAAACGACATTTATCATCCATATCGAGATACTTTTGTGCAGAGCTGTACAAGTGCTACGGTGCTAGACCACCGTGTGTTAGTCAATTTTATTTAATGTAATGCCGCTTTTCCACTACAAACGCGGCTGAGCCGTGCCGTGCCGAGTCGAGCTGAGTCGAGCTGAGCGGGGCTGTTGGAGTTGCATTTCGACTACAACCGCGCTGAACCGTGCTGGCTGGAAGTGGGTGGACACATTGGGTGGAGTTAGCGAAAGTGGGTGGACGTCACGTGATGTCGTTAAGCAGCGCAAACAGTGACATCAGTGACAGTGGCGGAATAAGTCAGAGCCGGGCCGGGGGCGGGGCAAATGACCGGGCCCTTTATTAAAGCTTATCATAACATCATTTTAGGCTACAAAATGTCCGCAACTGCGGTGTTTACCAATTTCAACACTACCGGGTGCAACTATGTTATTTAGTACATCAAGTCCTTCAAACGAACATGTAACTCAGAAACAAAAACATTAGGATACTGTACATGGCTCATAATAAAACATCAATAGCCTATACTGCGCACATTATTTGAAGGGCATACGAATGAGCGCTCAGAGGTTGCAACGGTGACAGGAAGAGTCAGAAATAAAAGGAGGGCGGTGCAAACCTCACTGAATGCACTGTGTTTACCAATTTCAACACTACGGGGTGCAACTATGTTATTTTGTACATTAAGTCCTTCAAACGAACATGTAACTCAGAAACAAAAAAACATTAGGTGACATACTATACACGGCTCATAATAAAACATCAATAGCCTACTGCGCGCATTATTTGAAGGGCATACGACGAGCCTTGCGCTCCGCGAACTCGTCCACGATGCTCTGTATGTCACTGATTCAGTGATCTTTTAAGCGGTAGTCTCACGACCCGAATAGTAAACAATAAACATGGAGGACATGGAGTCGTTAGTGTTGCTGGTCTTGGTGCTGTGGCTTGTTGTCACCGACAACGCCAACAGATACTGGCAAGAGCGTATAGATGAGGCGAGGCGCATAAGGCTTCATAATTCTCGTAATTCGTAATTCTTCTTCTTCCGGGTTTACGGTGTTTACAGATCCCAGCGCGCTCGCGGGGCGTGTGTGGGCATGTGAGGACACTCCTCCTCACCAATCAGTGCACAGGGGAGTGTCTGCTCACGCCCCCAGCCTCACTCGGCACGGTTTGGCTCGCTTCAGCCCCACTCCAAAACGGTGCGAGTTTTAGGGGCTAAGCAGGGCTGAAACGAGCTGAGTCGTGCTGGTTTTTGGTAGTCGAAACGCGAGCCGTGTCGGGCTGAAGTGAGCTGAAGCGAGCTGAAAAAGGGTAGTGGAAAAGGGCCATAACATAGCGTTTACTAATGTAAAATCATAATAATACACACTATTATTACACAATACACAATAACACATTAATTAACAATTACCACTGTTCAAAATGAATAGCTCCAACATTACAAATGCAGTAGTAGGTCTTGTTTAGTTAAAAATATAATGTAAATATTTGTGTCAGTGGTTGTAAATGTGTAGATATCATAGTTTATTGGGTCAGCTTCTGTTAAAACATTGCATAAGTCTAGTCTTGTCTAGTCTAGTCTTCTTGTCTAGTTAAGTCTAGTCTAAATGCGGAATAAACGTGGAAACACTGTCGTTCAAGCCAGGTGCCTCTGTCAGCCCTGGGGGCTAAGCACCCCCAAAGATCAGATGCTAGAATCGCCCCTGAAGCAATCAATTTAACTTACTATATGAGTTTCAGTGAACTCAAAAATTTAAGGCAGCCCGGTTACTAACTTTTTTAGTTATCAAACAAATCATTTTTGACAGTGTACCCTTGCAGGTATCACTCCATTGACAAGGAAAAGTGCAGTTTTGTACCATTTAGTTGAGAGTGTTTATCCACTTTTAGCAGGAAAACTTGCCAGTGTGCATTTTGTGGAGTAATAAAATATTATCTCATCTCATCTCATTATCTCTAGCCGCTTTATCCTTCTACAGGGTCGCAGGCAAGCTGGAGCCTATCCCAGCTGACTACGGGCGAAAGGCGGGGTACACCCTGGACAAGTCGCCAGGTCATCACAGGGCTGACACATAGACACAGACAACCATTCACACTCACATTCACACCTACGGTCAATTTAGAGTCACCAGTTAGCCTAACCTGCATGTCTTTGGACTGTGGGAGAAACCGGAGCACCCGGAGGAAACCCACGCGGACATGGGGAGAACATGCAAACTCCGCACAGAAAGGCCCTCGCCGGCCACGGGGCTCGAACCCAGGACCTTCTTGCTGTGAGGCGACAGCGCTAACCACTACACCACCGTGCTGCCAATAAAATATTATAATTGCAGTAAAGTATTAGATTAATTAATAAGTCATAATTCCAATGACTTAATTATCCATCCATCCATTATCTGTAGCGGCTTATCCTGTTCTACAGGGTCGCAGACAAGCTGGAGCCTATCCCAGCTGACTACTGGCGAAAGGCGGGGTACACCCTGGACAAGTCGCCAGGTCATCACAGGGCTGACACATAGACACAGACAACCATTCACACTCACATTCACACCTACGGTCAATTTAGAGTCACCAGTTAACCTAACCTGCATGTCTTTGGACTGTGGGGGAAACCGGAGCACCCGGAGGAAACCTACGCAGACACAGGGAGAACATGCAGACTCTACATATACCCTGTCCACACTAGGGATTTTGTACCGATACGATACTACTTTCGTACCGCAACACCTGTCCACACTAGCAACTATACCGGTACTGTAGCAGTATAACTGTATCGATACGAAACCCACAAATGTATGGGTTTCGTACCGGTACAGTATCGGTACTGTAGCGCTTCGCTGTAGTGTGGACAGGTGAAGCGGTTCTGTATCGATACAAATATAATGCGCAAGCGCAATGAACCATTCCTACTTCTTCCGGGTCAAAAGTCACACACCTCAATCGATGTCTTCACTGAATAAAATAGTGAAGAACGGAGATTCATTTTCTTTGTTTCTTTCTCAACTGCCTCGCGCGTTTTATACTATTCGACTGAATAAATGACCACCAGAAATACAGACTGTACACTGACAACAAAAAGCACACACACATTGTTTCATCCGCCATATTCTCGGAAGGAAGTTACTCGGTAACCATGGAAACATTTCGCGCACGCGCATTTCAACTACCGTGAAAGAAAACCGCAAACATTTCTCGCTAGTGTGGACAGATGCACTAAACTGTACCGGTATACTTTGTATCGATACAGTTATACCACTTTCGTACCGGTATATATGTGAACACAGCAATAGAAAGGCCCTTGCTGGCCGCTGGGCTTGAACCCAGGACCTTCTTGCTGTGAGGCAACACATGGGCCGGGGTACACCCTGGACAAGTCGCCAGATCATCGCAGGGCTGACACATAGACACAGACAACCATTCACACTCACCACCGTGCCGCCATGACTTAATTAAATAATTTTTAATTAAATTAAATTGTATTAATTAGTACATTTCAATTACATTTATATCAGTTACTGATGGGCCTTTTGAACACTGTGAACGCATTGATTTGAGCTTTGTGCTATTAAGTGCCAAAAAAAAAAGTTAGAAACCCCTAACAATGCTTATATCATGACACTAAATCTCATCTCATTATCTCTAGCTGCTTTATCCTGTTCTACAGGGTCGCAGGCAAGCTGGAGCCTATCCCAGCTGACTACGGGCGAAAGGCGGGGTACACCCTGGACAAGTCGCCAGATCATCGCAGGGCTGACACATAGACACAGACAACCATTCACACTCACATTCACACCTACGGTCAATTTAGAGTCACCAGTTAACCTAACCTGCATGTCTTTGGACTGTGGGGGAAACCGGAGCACCCGGAGGAAACCCACGCGGACACGGGGAGAACATGCAAACTCCACACAGAAAGGCCCCCGCCGGCCACGGGGCTCGAACCCGGACCTTCTTGCTGTGAGGCAACAGCGCTAACCACTACACCACCATGCCGCCCGCATGACACTAAATATGACACAAAATATTAAATATCACTTCCACTTTTTTTTTTAATCTGATGTATGCTCAGTGCCCATGTTATTAAGTTCACCTGACTTTTATACTACTATACATGTGCAATGTACAGTTCTACAATTACTGATTGTAGCCCACTTATTGCTATGCACAGGATGCCATCCTCCCTCTACACTGTTCATCAGTGGAACGAAACCACCATAGGACCATCACTGATCAAATATTATTAGGGTGATGGACCATTCTCAGCACAGCAGTGACAGTGATATAATTGTGTTTGTGATGCTGGTATGAGTGCATGAGGCACAGCAGCATTGTTTGACTTTTTAAAAACCTCAATAACCATGATGAGTTGAAAACAATCTGTCAACCAAAAATACCCAGCGAACAGCAGTGCTGTGGTCAGAGACCGACAATGATAAGAAGTTGGAGGTTGATTTGTGCATAGTGCCATGCTGAGTTCCATCATCCATTTCACTGACGGATAGGAAGGAGGTGAGCTGACACATTGTGAATGTCAACAAATGGGCTACAGTCAGTAATTTTATGCAGACACAACAATGTGGTAGATACTCAGTAAAATGGCAAATGAGTGTAGGTACCTAATAAAGTGACCACAATACACTCAGTATTTTTATAATTTCATGTCCCTTCCAGAGAAGCTCATTATTAGGTTTCAGTATAAAAACAGAGGTGATTATAGGAAATCGTGCACGCTGATTGGTTGAGAGATTCAGACTATTTCTAGATAATCGCCTCGAGTCACTCGGCAAAATGGCGGCCAAGCGCTTTGTCACCGTAAGTGAGGAAGAATTACAAATGATGAAAGAAAACGCTGTTCCTAAAAGCACTAAAGATGCTACAAAGTTTGGTCTAAAACTATTCAAAGGCAAGGTGGAATTGTGATTTATTTTATCTATTTCAAAACAAAGTATTTTATGTGAGTCGGCATAGGGAAGCGACACAACCCTGCACGTGCCGTTATTACATTTGCATGCCGCTTTTGAAGTTTGAAATAAATCTCATCATCTCTAGCCGCTTTATCCTGTTCTACAGGGTCGCAGGCAAGCTGGAGCTTATCCCAGCTGACTACGGGCGAAAGGCGGGGTACACCCTGGACAAGTCGCCAGGTCATCACAGGGCTGACACATAGACACAGACAACCATTCACATTCACACCTACGGTCAATTTAGAGTCACCAGTTAACCTAACCTGCATGTCTTTGGACTGTGGGGGAAACCGGAGCACCCGGAGGAAACCCACACAGACACAGGGAGAACATGCAAACTCCACACAGAAAGGCCCTCGCCAGCCACGGGGCTCGAACCCAGACCGTCTTGCTGTGAGGCGACAGCGTTAACCACTACACCACCATGCCGCCAGTTTGAAATAAATTATTTTTTTAAATATAATTCTTTTTGTTAAATCATCACCGGTATATTTATACTAAAACAGTTATCCGCCTCAGGCTCAGGAAATATTGGTGAATGACTTCATCTTGGTTATTATTCACCAGTATTCACTTTGCCTTCAGTGAATAATTGTCAAGTAACAAAAGAAGCAATATCAGTTTTACAATGATATGCTCAATGAATTCCTCTAATTTAATAATCTAATTGACCAAATTGATGTGAACACTATATAACTGTCTTTTTTTTGCATTGTCAGGTGCAAAAAAACTTTATATAGTGATTAATTAATTATAAATATAGCTTATTATTATTATAGCTACGTGCTGCACCACCCTGCCACATCACAGCTCCAGGGTCCTCAGCTCAATCCTGATCTTGGGTTACTGTGGAGTTTCAAACATTCTCCCCAGTGACCATGCAGGTTCTCTGTTTTCTTCCCACCTTCCCAAAACGTCCTGGTAGCTGGACTGGATATACTAAAATTGGTGTAAATGTGCGTGTGCATGGTGCCCTGTAAGAGACTACTGTTCAGTCCAGAGTTTATCCCAACCTCATGCCCAGTGTTGCTGGGATAGACTCCAGATCCACCATGACCCTGACAAGGATAAAGAGGCTATTGAGCATAAATGAACAAGTGAATAATGAATTCTTTTTATTTGGAAAGCACAGTGGTACAGTTGGTAACTTTGCTGCTTTATAGCTCCAGGCTCCCAGGTTCAATCCTGAGCTCACATTACTGTCTATATGGATTTTTTTGTTCTCCCTGTGTTCTTCACTATATCTGGTTTCCTTCTATCTATATAAAACAGGCAAGTTGGTGGATTGCCCCTAGGTATGAATCAGAATGTGATTGTGCATGGTGCCCAGTGTTCTTTGGGCTCAGAATCTACCATGACCCTGACCTGGTAAAGCAGTTACTGAAGATGGATAAATGGATAGATGATGATTATTATTATCCATCCATCCATCCATCCATCCATCCATTATCTGTAACCACTTATCCTGTGCAGGGTCACGGGCAAGCTAGAGCCTATCCCAACTGACTATGAGCGAGAGGTGGGGTACACCTTGGACAAGTCACCAGATCATTGCAGGGCTGACACAGAGACAACCAACCATTCACACCTATGGTCAATTTAGAGCCACAATCCATCCATCCATTATCTCTAGCCACTTATCCTGTTCTACAGGGTCGCAGGCAAGCTGGAGCCTATCCCAGCTGACTATGGGCGAGAGGTGGGGTACACCCTGGACAAGTCGCCAGGTCATCACAGGGCTGACACAGAGACAAACAACCATTCATACTCACATTCACACCTACGGTCAATTTAGAGTCACCAGTTAACCTAACCTGCATGTCTTTGGACTGTGGGGGAAACCGGAGCACCCGGAGGAAACCCACACGGACACGGGGAGAACATGAAAACTCCACACAGAAAGGCCCTCGCCGGCCACGAGGCTCGAACCCAGAACCTTCTTGCTGTGAAGCGACAGTGCTAATCACTACATCACCATGCCACCCTATTATTATTAGTAGTAGTAGGAGGAGGAGGAGAAGACTGATCTACTGTGTATACACAGTACCAGTCAAAAGTTTAGACACACCTTCTAAGTCAATGTTTTTCTTTATTTTTATTAATTAAAAGTCACTTCATGGCGGCGCGGTGGTTAGCACTGTCGCCTCGCAGCAAGAAGGTCCTGGGTTCAAGCCCAGCGGCCGACGAAGGCCTTTCTGTGTGGAGTTTGCATGTTCTCCCCCTGTCCGCATGGGTTTCCTCCGGGTGCTCCGGTTTTCCCCACAGTCCAAAGACATGCAGGTTAGTCTAACTGGTGACTCTAAATTGACCGTGAATGGTTGTGTGTATCTATTTATCAGCCCTGCGATGACCTGGCAACTTGTCCAGAGTGTACCCCGCCTCTCACCCATAGTCAGCTGGGATAAACTCCAGCGACCCTGTAGGACAGGGTAAGCGGCTACAGATAATGGATGGATGGATGGAAAGTCACTTCTTCATGTTTTAAAGTAATGATGGATGTTGTTTCTCTTTACTTAGTTGAGCGGTTATTGACATAATATGGATTACTACAGTTGTGGAATAGGACTATTTACTATATTTTTATTATTTACTGTTTGATCTCAAACATTAAGCTAAGAGAGATGAGACTGAGATGGTATGGGCACATCCTGAGAAGAGATGCAGAGCATGTTGGAAGGAGAATGTTGAGGATGGAGCTGCCAGGCACACGAAAACGAGGAAGGCCAAAGAGGAGATACATGGATGTGGTGAGAGAGGACATGAAAGTGGCAGGTGTGATAGAGAAGCATGCAGAAGACAGAGAGCAACGGAGACAAAAAATCTGCTGTGGCGTCCCCTAATCGGGAGCAGCCAAAAGAATAATAATAAGTTTGATCTCAAATGCATTAAGAAAGCAAGAAATTGCACTAATTAACATTTGATGAGGCCAACCTGTTAACTGAAAAGCATTCCAGTTCCCATTCTTAACCTCATGAAGCTGGTTAAAATAATGCCAATGGTGTACATGACTGTGTTAGAATTACACAACTAAAATTATTATAGGGGCTGCATGGTGGTGTAGTGGTTAGCGCTGTTGCCTCACAGCAAGAAGGTCTGGGTTCGAGCCCCGTGGCCAGCGAGGGCCTTTCTGTGCAGAGTTTGCATGTTGTCCGCGTGGGTTTCCTCCGGGTGCTCCGGTTTCCCCCACAGTCCAAAGACATGCAGGTTAGGTTAACTGGTGACTCTAAATTGACCGTAGGTGTGAATGTGAGTGTGAATGGTTGTCTGTGTCTATGTGTCAGCCCTGTGATGACCCGGCGACTTGTCCAGGGTGTACCCCGCCTTTCGCCCGTAGTCAGCTGGGATAGGCTCCAGCTTGCCTGCGACCCTGTAGAACAGGATAAAGCAGCTAGAGATAATGAGATGAGATGAGATGATGAATGAAAATTATTATACTGGGAAAGACATGGAGTTTTCAGATGCTTTGCCAATGGTGTGCAAAGCGTCATCAAGGTACTTTAACACATTTTTTTGTTGTTTGCCTCATAATTCCAGGCGGCACGGTGGTGTAGTGGTTAGCGCTGTCGCCTCACAGCAAGAAGGTCCGGGTTCGAGCCCCGTGGCCGACGAGGGCCTTTCTGTGCGGAGTTTGCATGTTGTCCGCCCGGGTTTGCTCTGGTTTCCCCCACAGTCCAAAGACATGCAGGTTAGGTTAACTGGTGACTCTAAATTGGCCGTAGGTGTGAATGTGAGTGTGAATGGTTGTCTGTGTCTATGTGTCAGCCCTGTGATGACCTGGCGACTAGTCCAGGGTGTACCCTGCCTTTCACCTGTAGTCAGCTGGGATAGGCTCCAGCTTGCCTGCGACCCTGTAGAACAGGATAAAGCAGCTAGAGATAATGAGATGAGATGAGATAATGAGATGATGAATGAAAATTATTATACTGGGAAAGACATGGAGTTTTCAGACGCTTTGCCAATGGTGTGCAGAGCGTCATCAAGGTACTTTAACACATTTTTTTGTTGTTTGCCTCATAATTCCAGGCGGCACGGTGGTGTAGTGGTTAGCGCTGTCGCCTCACAGCAAGAAGGTCCGGGTTCGAGCCCCATGACCGACGAGGGCCTTTCTGTGCGGAGTTTGCATGTTGTCCGCCCGGGTTTGCTCTGGTTTCCCCCACAGTCCAAAGACATACAGGTTAGGTTAACTGGTGACTCTAAATTGGCCGTAGGTGTGAATGTGAGTGTGAATGGTTGTCTGTGTCTATGTGTCAGCCCTGTGATGACCTGGCAACTTGTCCAGGGTGTACCCCGCCTTTCGCCCGTAGTCAGCTGGGATAGGCTCCAGCTTGCCTGCGACCCTGTAGAACAGGATAAAGCAGCTACAGATAATGAGACGAGATGAGATATCTTAAAACAAAAATGATTCTATATGTTGTAGATACGGGCGGCACGGTGGTGTAGTGGTTAGCGCTGTCGCCTCACAGCAAGAAGGTCTGGGTTCGAGCCCCGTGGCCGGCGAGGGCCTTTCTGTGTGGAGTTTGCATGTTCTCCCCGTGTCCGCGTGGGTTTCCTCCGGGTGCTCCGGTTTCCCCCACAGTCCAAAGACATGCAGGTTAGGCTAACTGGTGACTCTAAATTGACCGTAGGTGTGAATGTGAGTGTGAATGGTTGTCTGTGTCTATGTGTCAGCCCTGTGATGACCTGGCGACTTGTCCAGGGTGTACCCCGCCTTTCGCCCGTAGTCAGCTGGGATAGGCTCCAGCTCGCCCGCGACCCTGTAGAACAGGATAAAGCGGCTACAGATAATGAGATGAGATATCTTAAAACAAAAATGATTCTATATGTTGTAGATACGGGCGGCACGGTGGTGTAGTGGTACGCGCTGTCGCCTCACAGCAAGAAGGTCTGGGTTCGAGCCCCGTGGCCGGTGAGGGCCTTTCTGTGCGGAGTTTGCATGTTCTCCCCGTGTCCGCGTGGGTTTCCTCCGGGTGCTCCGGTTTCCCCCACAGTCCAAAGACATGCAGGTTAGGTTAACTGGTGACTCTAAATTGAGCGTAGGTGTGAATGTGAGTGTGAATGGTTGTCTGTGTCTATGTGTCGGCCCTGTGATGACCTGGCGACTTGTCCAGGGTGTACCCCGCCTTTCGCCCGTAGTCAGCTGGGATAGGCTCCAGCTTGCCTGCGACCCTGTAGAACAGGATAAAGCGGCTAGAGATAATAAGATGAGATGAGATTTTTGTGACCTCTAGTGCATTTCTTCCTACATGAACTTAGTCCTGAGTCAGATTTAACCAGCTAAACCAAGAACTTTGATCATTCTTCAAATATTAGGATTGAAATAAACATGAAAGAGGATAACATGTTCAGTATTTGTGTATACTGTACAAACCCCCAACTGCAAACACATGGCTTTATATAACCGCGAGCTCAACGCGCTGATACGCATGCGCAGCGGATTGTGTACATTCTTGAAGTCGATGCATAATGGCGGGCGTCCAAACGGTTAAAGAGCCCAGCTCACAGTCAGACGGAGGCTGAGTTGCACAAGTAGAGTAACAGTTGGTTTCTTTCGGAGATAAGGTTGCTTGACCTTCTCGACGACGGAAAGCGCGTCAGTTATGTCTTGTTCTGGAAGTGTGGGGTTTTTTCAAGCTCGTCGAGTAAGCTAGCGAGTCTTAATGTTCAACTAATTTGGAGGCTTAGCTAACAGCTCTGAGAGGAAGGGGAGGCTAGCTGCTGCTGGCTGCTGCTGCTGCTGAGCTCGCCTGGTGGTTTGGAAAGCAGTTCGGTTCAAGGGAAGGTTTCAAAACAAAAGACGAAAAAAAATAGTAACCCTGCCTGTGCGTTGGTGAAAGAAGAGGAACAAGGAACAGCTGCAGTGAGTGAGTGAGTAGTGTACTGTACTGTACTGAGTGCATTAGCGAGCTAGCATGCTTGTTTACACTCCTTGCCAACAAATACTATAAGATTCTAACCAAGTAATGCGTTGAATTCAGATGAAGTAACTTTGCTTGTTCGCTTTGCCCTAATGCTAACTCAGCTGCACATTGTATTCAGTTGTCAATGAGAATGTAGCTGGCTAGCTAACTGAAAATGGATCCCTAAGTGCACACGTCAACGCTATCTGGATCCATTTAACTTAACTAACAGGACCACACACACACACACACACACAGTGATCCATAACCTTAATTTGAATTTTTGCATCAAGTAAACTTTGCTTCATGAGGGTCTGCCTGTTGAATGGCTCACTAGATTGATTAGTTAGTTAGTTAGTTAGTTAGTTAGTTAGTTAGGGCAATTCCATGTAAATGTCAACCTCACCATGCAAAAATAAAGCAGCATGTAATACATCAAAACCACTCCCAGAGATCTCACCTAGGCCTGTATTTTACAGATGTGAATAAGTTGAACCAATTTGTAACCAACCTAATATGTCACTGTCAGTCTTTCTTTCTTATAATGTAAACCCCAAGCTAAAATCAACTTTGATCATGTACAATTCTATATTATTGCCACAAGCCACAGAAATATATGCTAAAATCCACAAAACAGCAAAACAATAGCCATCCTAAATATTATTTAAGAACTTTGATAGTTTTAGCTGATATTTAGAGTTTTTCAAAGGGTTATGGTGGTTAAATTGCTGATTTTCTAAACATATGCCATGTCTATTTCAGACGCGTCACATCCATAACGGAATTTCGTCACATCCATAACGCTGACTTTTCCTTCCGAAACTCTGCATGAAATACAAAATATTTTAAACAAAGATTTTTTTTAATATTCACCTTGGACCCCTCTGTCAAATGGATATCTCCATTTCGACATTAGGTTTACAATTTCACAGAATTTGATAAAAATGTACAGTAACCCAAGAAAAGTGATACTTTTTCTGTCACATCCATAACGCATCTTTTATCGGCGTTTTCTGGCATGCCCTAGATGTACTATGGGAATTGTTCTTGTTCTATCACTTCTCCAGTATGGTACAGCCTTAAAATATGCAACACCTGTTTAAAATAAATAAAACATGCACTGGGTCATTTGTTGCCATTTTGAGTTCAAGTGTCACGTCCATAACGCTGGAATTGCTCTTTAAAGTTAGTTAGTTAGCTGACCCTTGTTTGTATTGTAAGCTAAACTGTTTGGCTAAGAGAGACTATTTAAAGATCCAGTCTCAGCTCTGTGTCCTGTCTGTCTGTGTGCATTGAACTTTTAAACATTATGTAAATGTGCTGTTATTCAGAAAAGCAGCTCGATTTCAGGGTCGTCCTGCAGAATAAACACACACCACACTTGCACAACTTCATTAGAAAAAAGAAAAAAAAAAAGCTTTTCCTGGCCCCTCTCTCTCTCTCTCTCTCTGGTAATAAACTCACCAGTATAACTATCATGTAATTTTTGTAGTGTTTTTAATTCTAGTGTATACTGGTTAGAGAAACAGCTTTGGGATTCCCTGGATTGGCTTAATGGTCGGAGGTGAAACGTAGAATATCAACTTTGGCCAAGTTGACATTAGACCGTATCTGTCTCGTTTTCTTCGCGGATGCACTGTCCGTTCACGTTAAAATGCCGGGAAACGGGAATCCGCCAGAGCCCACGTATTCAATCCAGTTCGTGTCTGGTCCGGTGCTGTGTAAACATTGAGGATACGCTGTGCTGAGCTCTAGCTGACGTCGTCATTGGACAACGTCACTGTGACATCCACCTTCCTGATTCGCTGGCGTTGGGATCACACACACAGCGGCTCAGTCCCGAATCACTGCTCGTGCGCTTCACTCACGCGCTCTGTGAGCTGCGCAGGGCCGGAGTGCGCACCCTCCAGAGGGCACTCGCTGTTCAGGGCGGAGTGATTTGGAGCGCAGGAGGAAGCGCTGAGCCGCACTGAGGTTTATTTACACATTTCAACCTCCTTGAGGCGCTTAAACTCAGTGAGAACATGAACATCACAGCCAGGTGTGTTTATCTGCTGGAGAAGGTGTTCGCTTGCCATCCTTCCACTTGCAAGTGGTGAGTGACTTGCGCATGCCCGATATGCACTGGGATCATGTGACGTGCCGTCTAATTAGTCATGTGATTAGCTTATCCATGTATTGGCGTTGCTGTGTGTACGCGAATCGTTTTAAAAACGTTAATCTGGTGATCCGCTGATTCGAAGTAATGTAAACAGGGCCTTTGTCTAGAAGAACGACTCAAAAAGCGAATTCAGTTTTCCTGGTGTCTAATTTGCACCCCCAAATTGAATAACACGGTTAAAATATACTGTTTTGCCCAATTCCTGAAGGTTTGTTTGCATCTCACTTATGAGCACTTTCACCGCCAGGGGACCATCGTCGTGACGTCATTTAAGGCAAACAGACCGGGAGCAGTTCTGTGTTTACCTGCAAACCGAGCACACATGTACGGACTTTGGTCGTGAGAGGTTGTGTAAAATGTTTGAAAGCAATAGCGATTTTATCGAGAGGTGAAGCCATATATGTATGAACCGATGGCCGTTGCGAAGCAATCGGTGAATGTGGCTCACTGGTTTGACCGTGCGGCCTCAGAATCGGACAGCGACTCGGCCGCCTCTGATCGCGGTGACCCCGGACCTCAGCAAGACTCGCGCTCAAACGATTTATCCTGGTAGTTATGATAAAGTCTTACTTTCGTCATAATACTAAATAAGAGCCCTTTTGAAGAATAATTAAACCGCCCTCCCTAGTGGATATAGGCAATCATTACTGGACAGTGCGCCGGTAGGCCACATTAGCCTGCAATCCACGGCATTATACTATTTATAGCCGACTCTAAGGGAGGAGATATCCCTTTGTCTCATTTCCACAATGATTGTACAGGATCCCTCAGCATTCTTGACTTGTCAATTGCAAGCACAAGTAAAAATGTTTACCTCCAATCTTCTCCTTTTTGCTTGAGCATTGCTTCTCCATTTCTTCTTTGACTGACTGCTTGACTTTGTTTCATGCGCACAATCCACTCTGCCTCTTCTCCTTTTCCGGAAAAAAAACAACCCTCTGGCTTCACGCGCACAATCCACTCTCTCTGCCTCGTCTCCTCTTTCGGAAAAAGCCAACCCTCTCGCTCCGCCTCGTCTCCTCTTTCGGAAAGAGCCAACCCACTCGCTCCGCCTCGTCTCCTCTTTCGGAAAAAGCCAACCCACTCGCTCCGCCTCGTTGCATTCATCTCATCTCATTATCTCTAGCCGCTTTATCCTTCTACAGGGTCGCAGGCAAGCTGGAGCCTATCCCAGCTGACTACGGGCGAAAGGCGGGGTACACCCTGGACAAGTCGCCAGGTCATCACAGGGCTGACACATAGACACAGACAACCATTCACACTCACACCGCCTCGTCTCCTTTTTCGGAAAAAGCCAACCTTCTCGCTCTGTCTCTTCTCCTTTTTCGGAAAAAGCCAACCCTCTCGCTCTGCCTCTTCTCCTCTTTCGGAAAAAGCCAACCCTCTCGCTCTGCCTCTTCTCTTTCGGAAAAAAAACCAACCCTCTCGCTCCGCCTCTTCTCCTTTTTCGTAAAAAGCCAACCCCCTCGCTCCGCCTCTTCTCCTTTTTCGTAAAAAGCCAACCCCCTCGCTCCGCCTCTTCTCCTTTTTCGGAAAAAGCCAACCCCCTCGCTCCGCCTCTTCTCCTTTTTCGGAAAAAGCCAACCCTCTTGCTCTGCCTCTTCTCCTCTTCCGGAAAAAGCCAATCCACTCTCTCTGCCTCTTCTCCTGTCTCGGAAAAAGGTAGTCTTCTTCCTGAACCAGTCCCGTTGTTAAAGTTCACTGCACAACAATAAGGCATGGGGTGGTTTTTTTTTTTTTTTGTTGGAAATTCCCGAACGCACGTCTGCACTCAAGCCGAATGGCAATGTAAATAAACGGAAGTGGACTCATCTCAAGCGGTTTGTTTGGCTTAAATGATGTCACGCGCCGAGTGGTCACAAAAATAGCCGAACAGAAATTCACCGCAATCCGTGCGAAATTATTTTAATTACTTCTTATTAACAATACTTCTTGGGACCAGAATAAAATTACAGAGGGTTTTTTAACATATAAAGTTTCAAATGTGCATAAAATTAAAACTGTTGCCCATGAGCTTTAAGTGCCCTTGAGCAAGGCACTTAACCCCCCAACCGCTCTGGCAAGAGTGGTGGCGTACCTTGTGTCTGATTAGCCAAAAAGAAACTGATGCTGTGATTATCAGTTTGAGCATTGAACCCGACTGACTGACTGACTGTATATTAAAAATTATAAAAACCAGGTCTCGCACATTCCTGGGTGCTTGACAGCAAACAGTTACAACACTCCCCCCCCCCCCCCCCCCCCCAAGAAAATATGATTCACTGACTTGGCATGTTTGTTTAACTAAAAAAAACGTTCAAAGGAGTTTTTTTTTTTTCCCTAAAATTTCGCAAAAAGTAGATAAAATTTCCAGCCAGGACTTTACAAGTCAAAGTTTATTTATATAGCGTGGCAGCTACAATTATCAACACCTTTATGATCTTTTGGCCATTTGAAAGTCTTTTCTACTTTTTCATGCATGGTCAAGTCAAGTTTATTTGTATAGTGCTTTTAACAATAAACATTGCTGCAAAGCAGCTTTACAGAATTTGAATGACTTAAAACATGTGCAAACTTTATCCCTAATCTATCCCCGATGAGCGAGCCTGTGGCAATGGCGGCAAGGAAAAACTCTCTCAGACCACATGAGGAAGAAACCTCGAGAGGAACCAGACTCCAAAGGGAACCCATCCTCATTTGGGCGATAAGAGAACTGTTAATGTTATAATCACACTTTCACATGAAGTCAGTTTTGTTGATGTTATAAACTCTTCATTGATGGAAACTTGAGTGCAAAACTGTTCATGACAACTGCAGTCCTAAAGTAAGCAAGTTGATTGTAGTCCTCAGCCATAAAAGCATTACTGTAAGTGTCCAGAGTGTCTTCCAAGTACGACTTTCAACTGTCCGTATGGGGCCGTCCTCCACAGGAGCGATGCGATGAGACTTCAGCCAGACATAGGGCATCAGGATGGATCAGGCAGGTCAGAGGAGCAGAAGAGGTCAGCATCAAGATCTCAGGATTGATCTGTAACTCAGAGGGACAGATGGGGGGGAATTGTGCTAGACTCAGACTTCTACTGGGAGGAAAAAAAAAAAGTTGATTCCTGATTACTTAGCCTATCAGATCCCGTGAAGCTGTTCCACAGTTATCGACATCCAGATGGTTATTTATCAGAAATAATCGGTATGTGGTATTAAGTTAACAAAAGTTTTTATTTAAAATTTGTTTTACATAGACTTGTATTAATACAAAATATCTTTTTATATAAATCAGTGCTTACGTAAATGAAGTGATTCTGATGTTTGTAAACAAATGAACTGAGAGATTTTCTGACAGGTTAAAAATTTTCTGTTCCACTTTCTACCTGCTTTTTAAGTATTTTCGTAGATCACATTGTGTTAATCATTCGTTGTTGTTGTTGTTGTTGTTTGTAATAATTTCTGGTTTTGTAGTTTATCAATAAATGTCAACAGGCAATTGGCATTGTAACCATGAAAATCCAGGTCAGAGGTCACATGTCATTACTCAAACCAAAACTTTATAATTTTACATTTAAAATTATAAAAAAAAATCTACTGATATTGTAATATCACACATCACATCACATTATCTCTAGCTGCTTTATCCTTCTACAGGGTCGCAGGCAAGCTGGAGCCTATCCCAGCTAACTACGGGCGAAAGGCGGGGTACACCCTGGACAAGTCGCCAGGTCATCACAGGGCTGATATTGTAATATGTGGTAGATATTTACAACAAACTGCAAAAAAAAATCCTGAATATTTCAAACATGTAATTTTTTTATATGCTAGGAATTTAATTCTGGTTTAATTCTGTTTCAATCAGATTCCAAATACTCTATAAACGTTCCATTCTGTTATGAATCAGAAGAAAAATTATTATAAATTGCAGCACTTTTTTATTTATTTTTTTAAAAGTACTTCATCTACTTTGACAATGTTGTACAAAGATCGATCCATAACAGTTGTAAATGTCGCTTAATTCCACAGGGTGTCGATAATGGTTGACTCTGGTGAAAGCGATCACTATTATCGACACCTCACGTGACTTTTCAAACACATGATTAGATGCAAAATGACGACCGTCAAATGAAAGAGTAAGAAACAAAGTAGGTTTTGACAAGGAGATCATGAAATATCGGTGAATTTGATCAGTAAAAACATGTCCATGATCTTTCCACCATGCTTACCTGCGACGATAACGTCCGGGTTTTCGTCAAATTGCTGATCGTACTGGAAAAAAAAAAAAAAATCCATCTTGGGTAACGAGCTGATCATCAGACTTGTCGTCAAAAGGTGAGGGAGGTCTTCTGGTTGATTAATTAACCAATAATAACTGTTGTAACTGAAACTCACCTTTTGTAAAATTTGTTTTTTATTGGTAAAGCTGAAAAGGGGCCTAATTATGGACTGTCGATAATTGTAGCCATCTTTAAAAAGAAGAGTTAAGTGATGAAACAAATTAAAACTAACATATATATGGAGGATATCACACGGTTGCGCGAAGATATGAAGTTTACCGTATCTTCAAGTGGTGAATGTATATTTCACAGTTGAGAGAAGCGAAGATGTGAAAATATTTTCAACACAGGAAGATAAACTTCATATCTTTGTGCCACTGTGTAATCTTTTTATATTCTACACATCCACAAAAAAAAAAGCAAGTTCATCAAAATTAATTTTGAACTGGTTTGCTATTTTGACAACACGCATCTAGTCGGCAGGAAAACAAGCAGGAGTGACGTCATCGGAGTGAAATATCGGGAATTGTTATACATACAAGACGCTTTTTTTTTTCCGTTGGAATAAAAACCCGTATTCTATTCGCGTCTAGCGGGTTTTATTCATTTGGATTGATAGCATGCAGTGTTAGCATATCGCTTATCCTACATGTATTACATCGCTTTACCCAATGAATATCGTCTTCAACTTGTTCAATATCATGCTAGCTGAGTGGAATATATCTGATAGACCATGAAAAAAAAAAAGTCAGCCAGTATTATTTAAACATGTCCCTCAGATCTGCAATGTATTTTGTATGAAAAATGCAAGTTTTTCAATATGAGAAGATAAGCTTCATATCTTCAAGCCAACGTGTGATTTTTCTTTTTATTATATAGACACATTCACAAACAAAGTGCCCAAATTTATCAAAACAGTTCATTGATTTCCTCACGAATAAAATAGAGATTTGTGTCATGGTTTTGGTTCTCCATGTCTCGGATGGAGCGCGGATGAAAAATACGAGTGACTTTTGGCCCTTTTCCACTACCCTTTTTCAGCTCGCTTCAGCTCACTTCAGCCCGACACGGCTCGCGTTTCGACTACCTCAGAGCAGCACGACTCAGCTCGCTTCAGCCCTACTCAGCACCCAAAACTCGCACGGTTTTGGAGTGGGGCTGAAGCGAGCCAAACCGAGCCGAGTGGGGCTAGGGGCGTGAGGAGACACTCCCCTGTGCACTGATTGGTGAGGAGGAGTGTCCTCACACGCCCACACACGCCCCGCGAGCACGCTGGGATCTGTAAACACCGTAAACCCGGAAGAAGAATAATTACGAATTATGAGAATTTCTGAAGCCTTATGCGCCTCGCCTCATCTATACGCTCTTGCCAGTATCTGTTGGCGTTGTCGGTGACAACAAGCCACAGCACCAAGACCAGCAACACTAACGACTCCATGTCCTCCATGTTTATTGTTTACTATCCGGGTCATGAGACTACCGCTTAAAAGATCACTGATGTCACTGTTTGCGCCGCCTAACGACATCACGTGACGTCCACCCACTTTCGCTAACTCCACCCAATGTGTCCACCCACTTCCAGCCAGCACGGTTCAGCGCGGTTGTAGTCGAAATGCAACTCCAACAGCCCCGCTCAGCTCGACTCAGCCCAACTCAGCACGGCACGGCTCAGCCCAACTCAGCCGTGTTGGTAGTGGAAAAGCGGCATTATTTCCCTTTTAAACACGTGCGTGCGCGCACAGTTCCAGTCAACATTTTGATCATCTTTGAATTCAGTGTTTTTTCTATATTTTTAATTTCATCTATTTGAGTGATAACTGTGTATCGTGTTTTATCGTCTCACACGTTTCAGATTTTTGAACAGTATTTTACAGACTTGAATCCCAAGTGACCAATTTGTACTCTTTTCTACTACAGATATTTTGAGTGTCTCATTTTCAATGCTTTTATTTTCCATAGCTGAAACCTTGTATACTGCAGCTATTTGACTTTTTAGCCTTTCGTGTCTGTTCTGCTCCAGTGCTGGTGTAACGCCTCACTGCTTTGCCACATACTTGTGCTCCAACCAACAGTGTCCATTTGTTTCTTTTCTGAGTCTCCACATTGTGTGTAGAGCAGTAGGCTTTTGTGTATGCACGGCAGATTGGGTTGCACTTAATCCTTCTGAATATAAGCAGGCCGTGATTTGGCCCGTAGCTGGATTGTGATGAGAAATTCAGCTGCAACGCCACGTTCGCAGGAGTGAGATTAATGGTACCTAACCTCATGGGCTTGGTGTGTTGGAGTATGAGCATGTGAAGTCCTACACTGGAGTAAAGGTGAAATTAAAGACGGCGCTTGGTCCTTGCTCTGTGAAGTGCACTTATTTTGAAGCCTTCCATGGATCTGAAAAGACACATCTCAAGCAGGGTAATGTGAAATTAGTGATGTATCGAATTTCACAAGGACATGTTAGATGGGGTTAGTATAATGCGTTGGCTTGACCGACGCCTGTCTTATCAATTCTGATAAGTCTGTATAAGCCTGATGTTGATATCGGTATTATTTCATCTCCAAGGAAAACTTTTTTGCACCGAGTATTGTCAGGTTATTTTAGTTCTGTGAATTTTTGTCCGGTAACGTACTCTGACACCTCAGCTTTAAGAAACCCTTAAACGTCTTTCATCAGGATGATATTGTGATATTGTTGGTCTTGCCTCAGCTTCCTGTACAGATCATATAGGGTAAGAAACCAGTTTACCAAACGGAATTGTTGAAGAAAAAAAAGGGACTCTAAAGATGTCTAACTTTTTGCTGGCTAAGAGTGACTTCCTCACGTAGTAACTATTCAACATACAGTGGTGCTTGAAAGTTTGTGAACCCTTTAGAATTTTTTATATTTCTGCATAAATATGACCTAAAACAACACATTTTCACATAAGTCCTGAAAGTAGATAAAGAGAACCCAGTTAAACAAATGAGACAAAAATATTATACTTGGTCATTTATTTATTGAGGAGAATGATCCAATATTACATATCTGTGAGTGGCAAAAGTATGTGAACCTTTGCTTTCAGTATCTGGTGTGACCCCCTTGTGCAGCAATAACTGCAACTAAACATTTACGGTAACTGTTGATCAGTCCTGCACACCGGCTTGGAGGAATTTTAGCCCGTTCCTCCGTACAGAACAGCTTCAACTCTGGGATGTTGGTGGGTTTCCTCACATGAACTGCTCGCTTCAGGTCCTTCCACAACATTTCAATTGGAATAAGGTCAGGACTTTGACTTGGCCATTCCAAAACATTCACTTTATTCTTCTTTAACCATTCTTTGGTAGAACGACTTGTGTGCTTAGGGTCGTTGTCTTGCTGCATGACCCACCTTCTCTTGAGATTCAGTTCATGGACAGATGTCCTGACATTTTCCTTTAGAATTTGCTGGTATAATTCAGAATTCATTATTCCATCAATGATGGCAAGCCGTCCTGGCCCAGATGCAGCAAAACAGGCCCAAACCATGATATTACCACCACCATGTTTCACAGATGGGATAAGGTTCTTATGCTGGAATGCAGTGTTTTCCTTTCCCCAAACATAACGCTTCTCGTTTAAGCCAAAAAGTTCTATTTTGGTCTCATCCGTCCACAAAATATTTTTCCAATAGCCTTCTGGCTTGTCCACATGATCTTTAGCAAACTGCAGATGAGCAGCAATGTTCTTTTTGGAGAGCAGTGGCTTTCTCCTTGCAACCCTGCCATGCACACCATTGCTGCTCAGTGTTCTCCTGATGGTGGACTCATGAACATTAGCCAATGTGAGAGAGGCCTTCAGTTGCTTAGATGTTACCCTGGGGTCCTTTGTGACCTCGCCGACTGTGGAGCACTTGCATGTGACGTCACAGCCGATCCAGATTGTGACAGACGCCATCTTGTCGGTCAAACGCCATTTTCCGCCTTCTACTTCTGGTTCTACTTCTGCTTTTACTTCTACCTTTTCTTCTGGAAAACCCTACTATATACAATTCTACTACAACGGCTGCGGCTACAAGCTCTCCCTACCTCTGCACGTTTGTTTTTTGTGTGTATTTTTGCGTGTTGTTTGTCTGTACCGGGCTTCAATATCCACTACAACCGTATGGACTTACTGGACATTGGTTTCCAGCAGAAAATGACGGTTTGTAGTGATTTCCATCACATGCCCAACATTCCGGACGAGATAGCGAGACCAGCGGGGTCTCCGTGGATTGTTATCGGAGGCAAAGCGAAGGAGGCGGCGCCGGGAGCGGAAGCAAAAGCGAGGCTGTAGAGCCGGCCTGTTGACTAAGCTCAGAAAACAGCCACTCGAACCTCCACTGCTAAGCCTCTATCTCTCCAACGCCAGATCCATGTAAACAAGACGGACGATTTGGAATTACAGCTGGAATTATCTTATTCTATTCTATAATCGGCTGGTCAGTGCTATACTTAAGTGACTTACCCATCCAATGAGGATTCTTGTTTACAAGATGCCACATCTGAGTCGCTGACAAATCCTGAATTTCTGTAAAGATAACTGTCCAGAGATTTATAAGCTTCACCACTGAACAGCGAGGGAAAGTTAATGAGGTAATTATACACGTCTGGGTATTCTGCTGGCAGTTCAAAATCCGGTCGTGAAAACTCCGTCCGGTAAGCCATAAGGGTCACTAATCTGTAGATCGTTTATTTTAGACATGTATCTAGTTGTCTGTTCATTAGAAAAATGAGCCGTGTAGTCCATCGGTTGAAATTGATCCATTCTGTACACGAGTGCAGCAGTATTCAGCGGTGTTTTTGACCGACAAGATGGCGGTTGTGTACTTTCCGGTCATGTGACTGCAAGATCTCTATTACACGCCTTGCTCTTGGAGTGACCTTTGTTGGTCGAGCACTCCTGGGGAGGGGAACAATGGTCTTGAATTTCCTCCATTTGTACACAATCTGTCTGACTGTGGATTGGTGGAGTCCAAACTCTTTAGAGATGGTTTTGTAACCTTTTCCAGCCTGATGAGCATCAACAACACTTTTTCTGAGGTCCTCAGAAATCTCCTTTGTTCGTGCCATGATACACTTCCACAAACGTGTTGTGAAGATCAGACTTTGATAGATCCCTGTTCTTTAAATAAAACGGTGCCCACTCACACCTGATTGTCATCCCATTGATTGAAAACACCTGACTCTAATTTCACCTTCAAATTAACTGCTAATCCTAGAGGTTCACATACTTTTGCCACTAACAGATATGTAATATTGGATCATTTTCCTCAATAAATAAATGACCAAGTAGAATAATTTTGTCTCGTTTCTTTAACTGGGTTCTCTTTATCTACTTTTAGGACTTGTGTGAAAATCTGATGATGTTTTAGGTCCTATTTATGCATAGAAAATTCTAAAGGGTTCACAAACTTTCAAGCAGCACTGTATCTAAAGTATGACTATGTGCCAAAGTGAAAAAGCCATAAACCTCATCAGTTCAGTTTGTAATCAGATACTGGCTGTGAAAATGTCTACGATGCTCCTGTCACAGTTGTAGTGAGATCATTTAAACATGCTGTTTTTCATTATTGAGATGAACTTTTAAAATGCTAAAACCTTACATCTAAAATAGTTCCCTTGATTTCATTAAAATATTTGTACAAGATTTTGAGATTTCTCAGTGCAGTTTATTAGCAAGTAACAACTGCATACAAATGTCAACCATATCGCCGGGAAAAACGAGTTGCTGCATTTAAATAGCCGATTTAATTCTGTATTTCACTGCTCTGATTGATTGATTGATTGAATTTAAGAGCTTGTGCTATTTATTTGTTACATATGAGAGAAACCGTCACACAACTGCTCTTCTGCACCGTTTTTCTATTTTTCATGTCCGTAATAAGGCTAAATAGGGTTGTAACTGGTTTGTCGGGTTTATTATTTTATTCTTTGTTGCTTCTTAGTTTGTTTTATTTGTCGAATGCAGTTAACCACACAGCCCTGTGACTTCTGGATACGGACTGTTTTAGACGCGTCAAATCCAAATCATGGCTGAATCAAATGTCATGAAGCTAGATTTTCCTCATTTAATATATGTATTTTTGAAACAACATTGCTTGTGTTTGTGTGGTAATATTTAATGCAAGTGTTTTTTTTTTTTTTTTTTTTTCCCCCAAAACACTGCATAGGAATCCTGGTACACGGGTGGGAAAACAAACGAACCCACTCAGTCTATGTGACATTGCATTTATAAAAGCAGACGTATTTTATTTCCTTCCTATGGGAATGTGCTGTCTGGAGCGCCTTTTGTGCTGACATGAAAAATAAATAAAGTGGCTCATGTGAAACGCGTTTCAACCCTAACGGCTCTCCCAACCGAGTACAAGCGACTTGATGTTTATTAATGATGATTGATCATTTAGTCTAACTATGGTGGACAGCTTTGGGATACTAAATTGAAGGAGTTCTTGTGTGGTTAGAAGTTTAATCATTTGATCACTGTAGGCTCGGGATCTGAAATACAATATCTCACACTGAGCATCTTGTGAAAGTGCGTATCACGGGTAAATTCAGGAACAAGATCAATGTAATTCTCCTATTTTATATTAAACTTTGGTCAAATATCTAACATTCTGCGTTCTCTGCAATTTTTTTTTTCTTTTTTTTTTTACCTTGAGCAATACCAGAAAAATTCAGTTGAACTCAAGCCATTTGAGGCGAATTGGTCCGCCTCTGAAAACATTTGGCATTTGGATTTCCCGGCAAACATTGATTTTCGTGACGTCGCGTGCGGGACGCCTCCCTCTGAATCCTACGTCAGCGCTGGTTTGTTTATGAGAAAACGACCTGGTGGTTTTCTGCAAATTTCTTCAACGCTATCACGTAATTATTAAACAGATGGTTAACAGATGTATCGTAGGAGGGTGTAGCAGCACCAATCTTGATGGGATTAGTACTCATCGTTTCCCAAAAGACCGGACAATGAGAGAGAAATGGGAGCGCTTGGTCTCACAGGCTGTGCACTGAAACCGTGCAAAGCTCGCGCAGCCTGCTGGCGCTTCCGCAGGTGACGTCACGAATCTGGCTCCAGACTCCCTTGGGATTTTTCCAGACGCGTTTTGTTTTATTTTTTTCTGCTGTAGACAGATGGCCTTGTGCAAAATTACCCTTCTGGATGAGTGTGTAAAGGGACATTCTTTCATATATAAGAAATTAGTCCAGGATATGCACTTTAAATTCCTCATATTCTCTAGTAACAAGAATTGTTTCCTGTCCTCCATGTTTTTCCTCGCTGTCCATCCAGGAAATGGTTGGGAGATGAGACGTGCTTGATTATAACTTGGTGCTTTTCTAAAAAGTTAGACTTTTACAAGTGCACTACTATGACATACGAAGGCTCTTTCTGCCTCGTGGCCACTTGGCTTAGACTGGATTTTCACTGGTGGTGGAGAAGAGTACAAGCAGCTTCACAGGAACCTTTTGAGCATGAAATCTTGCAAACAAAGCTGTTCATGACCATAGATTTCGCTTTTAGATTTGACTTTTATCCGCCAGTTCACATCGTAGCGTTCAGGCTTTCATTGTGAAGTAAACCTTCCTGACCAGACCCGACACGATTAGATCTTTAAATTTTCTGGGTTGTAACTTTGAATGAATATGATCAAGTTGATCATTTTTGCTAACAGCTGCCTTGGTGAGGATGGCAAGTAAGGTAGGTTGCCAATGAACTGCAGTTTACAAAGCTCACTCCCCCCCCCCATTCGTAGCTCTCCTTCCTCTCTTTCAAATGAGAAGCAGAGCTAACAGTAATTTTCTTTGACGTTTCCTTATTCTGACCACAATCTTGATAGCCACAGCTAAAAATGCTGAGTTGCAATGAAATTGCTAACAGGACACCACAAGGCAGACACCCCCCACTTATTTTTGCAAGGCCATTTCAGACACCACGTTTCTTGTGTGACTGTGGTATAATGCTGATAAACTGCTAGTCAGTAATATGTACACGAATTGCTGCTATTGTTTTTGCATTCTCTTGGAAAATTTTAAATTTAGATCCTCAGCTTGTGCATGCAGTGGAACAATTACTCCTGTCAATATAAACGGATGTCATGTAACACTGCAATCAAGCGAGTGCATTTACTCACAAGGGCTATTGGGAGACAAGTAGTGATGCGTCTGCTAATAATGTAATTGTCCTAAACGTGCAGAATATTTAGGGTTTTGCAAGAATATAAAATTCTTGCATGCAATTTTTGGGGAAATTGGGTGGAAGGGAAGTACTTGAACATCACCGACACCAGCGATAGACCGTTCTATGTTGTGTAACAAATGTTATAATGCTGTGCGGGGTTGAACCAATCACGAGCCCCAGCTCCGAGCAAGCTATTCATTTTTATGTCGTATAGAGGATGTGCAGTCACGTGACCCGTCCGTGTTTACTCCGCCATATTGGACGGCTTCAGGATTGTTTATCTTGCGCGAGTGTAATGGATCCAGGGAGTAATCCCCAAGAAAATTTGGGAAATGCCCCATCTACATCAAGGTGACGTGAGGCAGCGTTACGTGGAAAAGTGTTCCAGGTTGGGGATTGCAGATCCGTACAACTTGCCGCAATCCTTGTTCAGGGAAATTCAGAGCTGCGGTGCCGGCGATTTGCCCGATCTGGCCTACCATGACATTTACAATTTTCTTGTGAATCGTGTTACGCTGGCCAAGAGCCTGGAAGCTTATAAATATTTTGTTGCGGGATGGGTATCCCAACTATACCTCTGGAAGGTTCCGAAGAAGAATGTCTACTTGATAACCTCACGGGTAAGTGGCATTAAGACCTTTATCATAAAGAGACTATGCAGGACGTTTTATTGTAAGAATGTTCGAAATCTAAACTCGGTTCCAGATAATGACAGGGTTGTAAATATGTATATTTTTGTCTGAAAAAAAAAATCACAAATCACCGACTATGCAGTTATCATTCAATCCGAAAATCAACTTAACAGATGTACTCGGAGTATTGAATTAGAAGATTACACCTACCTGATATGAAGTGTTCACTACAAATTCGGCTGGTAGAACTGGGGTACCAGTTTTCTCTTCGCACAGCGGACACCTAGTCTGGTTAACACCAGACCATATCACAAGTGAAATATGGTCTGGAATCCGCCTATTGAATTTCTCGTAGGGGAGGTGTGGTTTACGATTGTCAACGGCCGTTTATTGGACGTTGCGAATGTCTATCATTTGGCGTATGGCCAATCATGGCCCATGGCCAATCATGGCAGTTGTACCCGGTGACGTAGTTAGAGCGACGAAGAAGAGAAGGCAAAACAAAAATAGGAAAACAATGGCACCGAACGATTACTGCCATTTTAAAACAAACTTTCGCTCTAAACTATTCAGAAGTGTCTAAAGTTTGATCGAAAGTTTGGTTCGTATCGCTCGCCGCCATGTTAAATGTGATCCTTAAACAGTCCCAAATAAACTACAAGCTTCCGTTTGTCAAGTAGTACGCATCACCGTCTTTCCACCCCTCCCCACTCTCTGATTGGCTCCCTAACTCAGGCGAGCCTTTAGACCATAGTTTCCATGCTGTCTTTTCAGATCGGAACAATTGTGCAAAGCAGCATGGGATTTCCCAGGCTAGCGGACACCCATTTTGCGCGTCTCTCCTCGTCTGCGGGGAGTCTATAAAATGACAGGCCCTCCTTTTGGCCCCGTCTATTGGTACAACCAAATGCTGAACAAGATATAACCATTCTCGAAAGATCTACTCCCACACACTTGATAATTAGAACGGGTTCGTCTAAGTTCTATGCACGGCCATGCCGTCCAAGATGGCAGATAAACAAATATCACGTGACCTCGTAACGTCACGTGCACGCTCTCTATAGACCTAGTGGACAAGTAGGTTCAGCAACCCCCAAAAATGATAAATATCTTATTGACTTGCAAACAAAAGCTTTGTTGATGGGCTTTACAGCGTGTTACGCACCGCGATGCTGTGATATGGCGTGTCTGAATCCCACCACATGCTGCATTCCACTGATTGAAGTATGATCTTGCAGGTAGTAGACCGTTTCTTACTCAGCTGATTAACTCATCTGCCTGGATGATGGACGATCTTTTCAGAATCAGGAAGTATGGTGAAACCGAGCAACATGAAACACAGTGCAAAGCTAAAACACAACTGTAAACATGTAAAGATGCGAGCTGATTAATAAATTTCTACATATCTGCTAAAATTTGCTTTGGGTACCAATTTGGTGGCCAGTTTTACAGGAAAATGAAAGTCAACTTGAATGCATCAAACTATGTTTAAAATATTGTTTAAAGGAACAGTCCACCGTACTTCCATAATGAAATATGCTCTTATCTGAATTGAAACGAGCTGCTCCGTACCTGTCCGAGCTTTGCGCGACCTCCCAGTCAGTCAGACGCAGTCAGACGCGCTGTCACTCCTGTTAGCAATGTAGCTAGGCTCAGTATGGCCAATGGTATTTTTTGGGGCTGTAGTTAGATGCGACCAAACTCTTCCGCATTTTTCCTGTTTATATGACCAGTGATATGAAACGAGTTCAGTTACACAAATTGAAACGTAGTGATTTTCTATGCTATGGAAAGTCCGCACTATAATGACAGGCGTACTAACACCTTCTGCGCGCTTCGGCAGCGCATTGATACGGAGCTCAGATATCAACGCGCTGCCGAAGGTGTTAGTACGCCTGTCATTATAGTGCGGACTTTCCATAGCATAGAAAATCACTACGTTTCAATTTGTGTAACTGAACTCGTTTCATATCACTGGTCATATAAACAGGAAAAACGCGGAAGAGTTTGGTCGCATCTAACTACAGCCCCAAAAAATACCATTGGCCATACTGAGCCTAGCTACATTGCTAACAGGAGTGACAGCGCGTCTGACTGCGTCTGACTGACTGGGAGGTCGCGCAAAGCTCGGAGAGGTACGGAGCAGCTCGTCTCAATTCAGATAAGAGCATATTTCATTATGGAAGTACGGTGGACTGTTCCTTTAATGTTCTCCTAAATACATTTCAAGACAGCATGAGCTCGACATTTCAGAAAATACGTATGTCAATGATTTTAGCACACATGATCTAGATTGTGTTGGTGGACAGATGTGACAAAATCGAGATGTACTTAAATGGAATTAGTATAAATTGCAGTATGCATGTGAAAGACGTATAGCAATGTGAGAAATAGCTAGAACATTTACACTGGAATGCAATCATATCTGTAGAAAAGACTTTATTCAATAAATTCATCGAAGAAATCAGCACAAACATCCAGTTCAAAAAGACTGCAACAAAAAAACCTGTGCATTTTATATTAAGGTGCTTACATTATATTTAGAATGAAATTGAGCTCTGTGCTATATTATATCATTGGATAATAATAAAACTTTATTTAGGGGAGCCATCTATATTGGTTTGAAGACTTTAATATTATTGGAAAGATTTTTTTCACGTTCGTTATGTTAGTTGTTTCTCAGCTTTTGTTGCCGCATTCTGTCTTTTTCTCGCCGTTGCTCCAAGTGTGATTTCGTAAGTTGCTTTTGACGTTCTTTTTGTTACCTTGCTCTCTTTTCTTTTAATACTTTTGATATTGTTGGCAGTTTTTATTTTCATTCCCCACCTTTTCTTTTCAGCTGCTTTACATCATTTCTCCTCTATTTTTCCCATAATTTCACATTTCTGTAACAAAAATATCTATTAGAGATAATAAGAAATGGTATACCAGTGGTGTTCTAGTTATCAATGACTGGCATATTTTTCCTTACACAGATATTTTAATTGGCCTAAAATTAGTGGATGGACGTGCTAGATTAATTGACGAAATCATCAGATAGTAAAAGTACCACACACTTTCTCGTTCATGCATGGAAATGATGAAATATATTAGATATATCATTTTATAATTTACTATTAACACAAAATTCCTTTAGGTATTGTTCTATTGAATTTTTACCTACAATAACACCATGACTATAAACTGGCAGAAAGCAAATTCAATATTCTATTTGCATAATACATGTAATCCATAGTTTGAGAATACTGTTGACTTTTTTATGAACAGGCACTGTATTTGACTAATTATTTGAAAATCTTCAACTGAGCTATAAAGGACATTGAAAGAAAATTATAAAAATTGGTGGACGGCCGTGACGATGGGTGATTTATTCCATTACACATGTCAAATACGTCACCACCATTACAATATTAGTAATAAACTTCTGCCTACTGTATTTAGTTGTCCTTAAGTACAAATATTAATGCAGTAAATCCAAAATTAAAAAAAATCAGGAACAAAAAGTGGATGCACGTGACATGTTACGGAAATATTGTTTTGCTGCATTTATGTACTTTTTGTACATCAAGAGACGAACGCTGTCGGGAGAACTTGCATTCCATTGTTTTTAATGCACTTCCTCATAAATGAAACATTTTGCTGAAATGCTGCTAAATTTTAGTTTACTGCTTCATTTTGAAAAGCTACAATTTCAAAAAAAAGTGACATTTGGGTTATAAATATACAGATGAGGTTTTCATGATTGGTTCAACTAGCAACACCTGTAAAAATAATAATTAATAATACATCTGCATACTAAATCCCATATTTCATAAACATCAGTGACTTCTGTAATATAGTGGCTTTAAAATTTACAGCAAATTATCACTTGGCCAAATATGACATGAAAATGCATGCCTTAGTGGGTCAGAAAGAGACTTTTCAGATCTGAAGTAAAACAAACTACAGCTTTCTGCAACTCGCCGCTTCTGGAAATATGCATAATGTAACCATATATGTATATAATGAAAAAATATGCTTGTGTGTCACATTACTTGAATTAAAATTATCCATTTATATATAATGGTACCCTGAGCAAATCTTAGCCCATATCCGATGATGATGGAATGTGTCTTATCTTAAAGCTAGGATCGGCGATGTTGGAAAAACCAGCAAGAGTAACCTAGATTAAAAAAAAAAAAATCCAACTGAATAATCCCACCCCTCCCCTCAGGTCTCCCTCCAAATGCACTCTTCCAAAACACTTGAACACGCACCGCCTGACTACTGCTGGAGGACGAGTCCATGAAAGAGAGGGCACTGGGGGGAGGAGCGTAGCACAGCGCATCATTGTCGTATCCAACTACCTTGTCATTTACATGTAAGAGAACGCCAAACATTTTCATAATGAGTGTAAACAGTGAACATAGCTATTGTTTGTACTCGTAGCTGTCAAGCTAGCATGTTTAATATTGGAAAATCTGATTGAAAATGGAGCTTGTAGCTAGATATGCTGGCTAAATAGTTCAGGAAAGTAATAAATACTCCCCACCAAAAAAAAAACCCACAGGTAAATTACCTGTTCAACAGAAATTCTGCAACCATGCCAGCACTTTCTGGACTTTTCAACTCCCTCAGTTGTCACCGTGATTGAAAAGTCTTACCAGTGTTCACTCTGGTTTTGGGCTCTTGTTTTATACAAACTCTTTCAGCATAGCCTTTTCTATTTCAGTCTTTCTTTTCTTGCTTTGTTGAGCAGTGAAAGCTGTCGTCAGTATAACGTTGGGTGCAACTGGAAGTTTTGGCTGCCTTTTCTCTACCATTCTTTTGTGACTAGCTCGCTAGCTTTAGCAGTTGCTGGGCTGCATCCGACATCACAGCCATCTCCTAGATATGCAAGACATGAAGTGGTGGTCAGCTAAGCTCACTGTTCACAAAGTGTTACTGTCACTGGGGCACCTTGCTAGTCGTTAAAATGCCAGACACTCGTGGTGTGTTGGGCTGCTCGAATCAATCAAACCGTGAAACTAAATTTTTAATTTTATATGTAGTAATTTATACAGACACATCAGGAAAAAGTTGGGATGGGATGGAAAATTCAAATAAAAAAAAAAAAAGTGATTTCTACATCATCTTGAACTTGTATTAAGAGTTCATGCTTTATTAATCAGTTTCACTTCATTTGTTAATATTAGAGATGCACCGATACCACATTTTGTGAAAACCGATACGAGTATGAGTACTATCATTTCAGTACTTGCCGATACCGAGTACTACCGATACCGATACTGTTGATGTTATTAAAATATAATTTTTCAAAAATTGCAGCATTTGAATATTTAATAGGCCTACTTTATCTATTTCCCGTGAATGTTGTTTTCTAACTGGAGTGATCATGCACACGGGTTCACATTGACAATCTCCGCTGCTCCAGAAGCGCAGAGTAGCCTTGAGTCCACGTCACACAGCCAGACAGCGCCTCTTCACGGTAGCGCTTATCTTTTGCAACATTGTTACAATAATGTTGCAAAACCTAAGCGCTGCTGCACTAGGCCTACATAACAATGTTGCAAAAGAAGCGCTACCGTGAAATGAAGAGGCGCTGTCTGCTGGCAGTGGACTACAAGGCTATCTGCGCTTCCGTGTGCAACCTCTCTCGATTGTCGCGCAACATTCACTCCCAGAAAACTACACTCATTGCAAATAGCCTACACAAAGAATTAAATATTTAGCTGCTGCAATTTCTGAAAAAGGCTGCTATTTATTTGGATTAGATTACAATGTCCAACTTTCGAAGTCAAGAAAGACTTGCACTCTTGCAACATGTAAGACCGATTGTTGATGAAGGGAGGATGCAATGTGATCATTTCACTCCGCTGGTCACTTACCCCCTCTATCATCGGCCTTCCGCAACATTGCGGTCTTGGTTGACTTAAGGGTTGTTCTGGTGGTGCGCTTAAACTACTCCAATTACATTTAGCAACAAGACAAGGGCGTGAAAGGGAGGAGCAGTGACCATCGCAACATCACAGAGAGCGCACAAGATAACAGTGGCGGCCGGCGACGATGTATTATTTAATTTCCATCGCCAGTAATGCAGACTAAAATATGCCCCACTCCCTCCTCTCATGTGCATGTGCGCACATCCTGCTGTGTGCTGCAGGAGAGTTGAATGCCTCGAGCACGCTCTTGTTCAGTCGCAGAACTTGTTAGGCAGACGCTGTTGCTGTCCATTCGCAACATGGCGTCCCGTGCTCGTGGAGCTCCATACCTGTAGATGGGACGTCAATTTCCTTGGTCTTAGCGTTGCCCTCAACTGAAACAAGTTGGAAAACTCAATCAGCCATTTCTTAAAGCTCTCTCTCTCACTCTTCACTCTTAAACTCTCCCGGTTGGACTCGTACTTAAAAACTCTGCCGGTTGGATTCACCTATACAAAAATCCGATTTTCATTTGTTTGTTAGTGAGTAGCCTGTCCTACAAAACCCTTACCTAGGCGAATAGCCAACATTAAAAAAGGACAACGTTGGGGATCTTAGCGTAGGCCTATCTGCGTATGGCAGCGAAAGGGAGTGGAGTGTGGAGAGATGTTTAAAATGAGTGTTGGGGAAAGATGTTGTGACGGCACTGTTTCATGACTATGCAAACACATCTTCGTCATGGAAAAATGGGTTGTTGTCGAACAATTTTTTTTTGTCTTCTGACGAAATTAGCCTACGCTCAATGCTTGAGATTTACAATTTTTTTCCTGGGAGAGGCTTTTTTTCCTCGACCGGACGCTGGCAAAAGGCGCTTCACGGAACACTATCGGCGCATGGTATAGCCTATCATATTATGCTCAAGCCTGAGCTCAACAATGCTTCAGGTTTTTTTTTTTCTCTCTCGAATGGAACAAAAAGCGCTGCGGGGAACATTGGTATCGGCGCATGGGATCGGCACTGGTATCGGTTCATGGTATCGGCAACTGTTTGACAAGTACGAGTATGAGTATATTAGTGGAGTATCGGTGCATGCTTAGTTAATATACATCCATTCCTGTGTTTCAGGCCTGTAACACATTTCCAAAAAAGTTGGGATGGGGGCAATTTCTGGCTAGTAATGAAACAATTGGGTCATGATGTGATTTGAGATGGGTGCCATCAAACGGTGATTTAGAATGATGATTTGGTGCAAAATTGGTATCCAGGAAAGGACTAATCTTTCAGCAGCAAAGATGGACCGAGGATCTCTAGTTTGTCAACAAATGTGTGACAATTTATTGAAATGTTTAAAATCAAAGAAAGATACGAAGGGATTTGGATATTTCACTTTCTACGGTACTCCTCATTTAAACGATTCAACGAATCTGGAGGAATTTCAGTGCATAAAGGGTAAGGGCACAAGCCTAAGCTGAACACTCGTGAGCTCCGATCCCTCAGATGGCACTGCATCAAGAACTGTCATTCATCTATAGCTGATATAACCATATGGGCTCGGAATTACTTCGGCAGACCTTTTGTCAAGCTACTATACGGAGTTACATCTACAAATACTAGTTAAAACTTTACTGTGCAGAAAGGAAGCCTGGTGTTAACTGTGTCCAGAAACGCCGTCGACTTCTCTGGGCTCGGAGACATCTGGGATGGACTATCACACAGTGGAAATGTGTATTGTGGTCAGATGAATCAGTGTTCCAAGTGTCTTTTTTTTGAGCTGTGGATGCTTTGCGCTCTAGACCAAAGATGAAAATGACCATTCAGATGGTTGCTAGCAACAAATCCAAAATTCAGGGTCTGTCCTGGTATGGGGTTGTGTTGGTGCCCTTAGTGAAGGAAACTTACACTTCTGTGATGGAGCATTAATGCAGAAAAATATATTTAGATTTTTGGAGCAACATTGGCTGCGTTCAAGACGACATCTTTTCCAGGGATATTTCAACAAGACAATGCAAAACCACATTCTGCACACATTACAAAGGCATGGCTGCGGAAAAAGAGGGTGTCTGTCCCCAACAGAGAATGTGTGGAGAATTTTGACACGAAAAATGACACTGACCCTGGATTGTTGCGCACCTTTAGACCTGTTTGCAGGAAGAATGGGGCAAAATAACACCTGAAAGACTTCATCACTTGTTTAAAGTGCATATTCTGGACCTATTTATTTATTTTATATGAAAGAATGTCCCTTTACACACTCATCCAGACGGGTAATTTTGCACAAGGCCATCTGTCTACAGCAGAAAAAAATAAAATAACAAAACGCGTCTGGAAAAATCCCAAGGGAGTCTGGAGCCAGATTCGTGACGTCACCTGCGGAAGCGCCAGCAGGCTGCGCGAGCTTTGCACGGTTTCAGTGCACAGGCTGTGTAGACCAAGCGCTCCCATTTCTCTCACTGTCTGGTCTTTTGGGAAACGATGAGTACTAATCCCATCAAGATTGGTGTTGCTACACCCTCCTACGATACATCTGTTAACCATTTTAATAATGACGTGATAACGTTGAAGAAATTTGCAGAAAACCACCAGGTCGTTTTCTCATAAACAAACCAGCGCTGATGTAGGATTCAGAGGGAGGCGTCCCGCACGCGACGTCACCAAAATCAGTGTTTGCCGGGAAATCCAAATGTCAAGTTTTTTCAGAGGCGGACCAATTCGCCTCAAATGGCTCGATTTCAACTGAATTTTTCTGGTATTGCGCAAGGTAAAAAAAAATTGCAGAGAATGCAGAATGTTACAGATATTTGACCAAAGTTTAATATAAAATAGAATTACATTGATCTTGCTCCTGAATTTACCCGTGATATGCACTTTAAGTGTTAGGAAAAGGAATGGCAACATTATAAAGTAGTAAATGCTTTACTGTCCCAACTATTTTTTTTTTTTTTTGAATGTGTTGCAAGAATCTCATCTCATCTTCTCTAGCCGCTTTATCCTGTTCTACATGGTCGCAGGCAAGCTGGAGCCTATCCCAGCTGACTACGGGCGAAAGGCGGGGTACACCCTGGACAAGTCGGCAGGTCATCACAGGGCTGACACATAGACACAGACAACCATTCACACTCACATTCACACCTACGCTCAATTTAGAGTCACCAGTTAACCTAACCTGCATGTCTTTGGACTGTGGGGGAAACCGGAGCACTCGGAGGAAACCCATGCGGACACGGGGAGAACATGCAAACTCCACACAGAAAGGCCCTCGCTGGCCCCGGGGCTCAAACCCGGACCTTCTTGCTGTGAGGCGACAGCGCTAACCACTACACCACCGTGCCGCCCCGTGTTGCAAGAATCAGAATTGAAAAAAATCCTGAGGTAAAACATCAAATAATGTGGTGTTTTGAGTGCAATACAATTCAAAGACTTATTTGCAAAGCTCTTCAGTTGTAATTTCGACTTCAGTGTACCGTCTCCCGTTTTTCTGCGTTGGGTTTGTAATTAACTCCAGCATGCGTTGAATCAGGCGTATTGTAAGGGACCTTTAACTGTGCAATGTGGTTTCTCTTCAGTTTCTGAGTTTGACAGTTTCGATTCAGTTTGTATACACCTTTTGTGTGCCTTGCTGTGACATGGAACTAAAGTTCATCCAGATGTCCAGATCAAAAAAGCTACTGAAACTGTGTACTGAGAAACTGAAAAGCGTTGAGGGTTTAATCACTGAAACTGAAAACCTAATAATAAAGTTAAGAAAGCTGTTCAGGATCTTTTTTTTTTTTTTTGCCAGTGTCCATTTTGTCGAACATGGTCATGTTGTGATTTAGTAATTTCAAACCAGTGAAATCTAAGCTACATTTCTTGTGACGAATGTGAACAGGAAAAATATTTTGCACCCGTCAGGAGAGCTCGACCACATCACTTGAAATTTTTAAATTCAGGCTATACTGTGAAGCTGGTTGGTGAGATTGCTAACATTGCACTTAACATTTTTAGCTTTTGTGTATACCGCTGTTTTTTCTGAAATTCAAATGTGTAAGTACGTTCATCGCGTTATACGTTTACAATGCGTCTTTCCATTTGACATTCATTTGTGCACTTTTTTTTAAAGATTTATTTTTGTTAAAGTATTTTGCATCTCCACAAGGGACTTTCTTACCATCCTTATCTTGTCACTTGATGAGCAGATGTTCATGGGTCATCGCCATTTCATTCTTGCTGTACTATTTTCTGTTTCCCCACCCACATAGCCTTAGTGGTTTTTTTTTTTAAATATAGTCATGTAATTTCTGGTAAAATTATGAAGGAAGTTGTGTGTCTGATTTGATAACATTCAGTGAAATGGTTGTCATGTCTAGCTAGAGTTTGTCCCTGCGTTTTGTTTTTTCCTGTTGTCTAGAGAATGGCATTTTAAGTACAGGGCTCACCCTTAATCATGTTGTTCCAAGGAAAGGCATCAACACATCACAGAAACCTGGGAAAGTCCTTTATAGTGCACGGAGATTTTTCTCCGACTCCATCACACTATACAATGCAAATATTCAAGATCAGGCAAAGGTCCTGCAAATGGTGCGTGTTGGTTTTTTTTTTCTTTCTTTCTCTCTCCCGTTGAGCTGTGGTAAATAACCTTCTGGCAAGGTTATGTTGAAGAGGTGTGTTGACGATGATGAAATCCCTTCTTCTAAAATGAGCTACACATGATGATGGACAAATAACCAGCCATGACTTTTGTATGAGGGTATGAAAGATTGAGTATGCAAATTCAAATCAAGGTTTTCTGGAGCAGAGCCATGTCGTTTATCATTTAGCTTGGGGAATGTGCGAAAAAAATAAAACTAGTGTTAAGATTACAGCGACCTTAAGATTTGTTTGTAGTTGTGTGACCTAATTTGGAAGCTTTGTGCCCCCCCAATATCCTTAAATATAATATATTTAAGCTTGTGTACAGTCTGGTATGAATTGAATGAATGAAACAGATGGGAAGTTTATCTTCGAGTGTTGAATAGATATTTCACAAGTGAACGAGTGATATATTTTTCAACATGAGAAGATAAACTTCATATCTTTGTGCCACTGTGTAATACTCTTTATTAACGTGCATTAAAAAAAAAAAGTTAATCAAAAATTAATTTTGAGCCGGTTTGCCATTTTTTTGAAAGCGCGCATCTAGTCAGTGGGAAAACGCTGGGAGTGACGTCATCAGAGTGAAATATCTGGAATTGTTATACATGCAGGTCACTTTTTCGATGGAATAAAAACGTGTTCCAGAGGTGAACAAAGTACCCAACTTCATTACTTAAGTCAAAGTACAGATCCTACTGGTCAAATGTTACTCTGATACAAGTGAAAGTTGTCCAGTCAAATTTTTACTTTAACTTATGTACTGAAGTACTTGCTTTTAAAAATACTGGAGTCTTAAAAGTACATTTTCTGTCAATGCAACGTTACTAGAAAAGAAAGATTTCTACATTGTTTATTTGGCAAGATTATGCGAAAACATTTCTGAAAGGACTTCAGATAAGTTATTTTAGTGTAACTTTGTTTTTACATGCTAACTAACAGTGTCCAAGTTAACTAGCTATGTGTTAATGTTAGCCATGGACAAGGCGATGGCAACTTAGTGGGCAAATCCACAGAAAGTCATTTGACTAACCAGACTGCATAGCTACGTTTGCAACGTTATTGCTAGCTCTAAAAGCAGAGACAACTTTCGTTGCAAGCTTTCTCTTGGAATAAAATGTTTATATACCTCAATATGCTTCTGCAGGTTGGACACGAGTTTTTGTAGGGTATGATTGTGGTTTGTTTTCGGCAAGCATTTAAAACGAAACGGATCTTTAATCCTTTCAGAAAACTCAAACATGGGTTCCAGGTAAAGCCATGGGTGCGTGCATTCTCCAGAAGAACCGCCTCTTTCCATTCTGCCATCAACTAATCATGTTCAAATAATGCTGCGGAGAAATCAATGAATTGATTTGATTCAGTCTATGGATGTGACCCTAGTGATTACTGATTGGCGGTCAGGGTCACCTGCGAAAAAAAAGTCACATTTTAGAAAAGAAAACCAAGACCTCCACTTTCAAAGCCACTTCACAGTAACGAGAACCTTGATAGGAGTGTAGTGGAGTAAAAAGTACGATATTTGACTTTCAAATGTAGTCAAGTTAGTCATAAGCTTAAAAAAAAAAAAACTCAAAGTACAGATACTCAGTGTACTTAGTTACTGTCCACCTCTGACGTGTTCTATTCCCTTTCAGCGGGTTTCACTCATTTGGTTTGATAGCATGTCATATTGTTAGCATATCACTTGCACCATGTGATGTTAGCACATCACTCTACCCGATGGAGAATGAGCGTTGAATATGGTTCGACATTGCATGGTTGTCAAGGTAACATGTCACACTTCAGGGCTGATGCGAATATTCAGTGAGAGTGTTTTCTGCTATGCATGCGCAGAAGCGTTTCTTTGTTTGTCGGTGGCCCCCGCAGTAAACTGTCGCAGTGAAATTGAAAATACCATAAGATATGTGTTGCATGTAAAACTTCCATGCTAGCGAGTGACTGTGACAATTTGTAAACGAACGTGGCCACCAGGTTTGCTTCATTAAATACAGAAGCTTCGAGAGTTTAAACTTTTTGTAAAATCTAGAATTGTTCCATTGATTTGTGTGTATAATAATATTGGCTGGCTTTTTATTTCATTCTGTTCAGCTAGGCATGATGAATGGAATACAGAGTGTTTCAAAAAATTTATCATTTCACAATCTAATAACTTTGCCAATTCTCGTTTGATTGACCTCAAATTTTAATAGCATGTGTAGAAACGGGTCAAAAGTTAATGTTTTTATCTTTTTAGCTATAGAAGTGCCATTCACTGGAAAAGAAAAGGTGTGTCTATGTTAGACTTGCTTGCTTAAGGATGTCCGTCATATCCGATGATGACAATCCTGCCTCTGCTACTTGTGAGTTCTCATGTGACTATAAAGTCCAATCCGTGAGCCACGCTGCCTGCCGCAGACAGAACAGTTAAGGGTACTGACTGGGAGTATGGGTGTGGAACTGGCTTCATGTCTCTTCAAGCGTCTCCTGGTCCGTCAGTCTCCTCGGTCCTCCTAGAGCTTCTGCACCCCTTGCTGACAGAGCTGCCGCCAGATGGCGTGTTGGGTGGCAATGTCCTCCAGCTGGCTTGGGTTCAAACCACACTTTTTCATAGTCGTCTTCAGTTGGTCTTTAACAGTTTTTCTGGCCCCCTGCCAGGCAGCAGCCAACATGTAGCTGGCCATACAGCACCTTGCGACGTAGGCATTCCTTCGGCATCCTGATGACGTGAACGAGCCAGCGAAGTTGGTGCTGGGTGATGATGGCTTCCATACTGACGCAGTTGGTCTTGCGGAGGATTTCAGTATGGGGCACTTGGTCACTCCAGGATGCATTTGGAGATATCTGATATTGAAAGCCTCAAGCATCTTGAGGTGGCGATTGTACAGGGTCCACGCCTCACAGGTGTAGAGGAGAGTTGTGATGACGACTGCCAGATAGACTGATATTTTGTTGTGGAGTTTGAGGTCTTTATTTTGGAAGACCCTTTTTCTGAGTCTGCCAAAGGAAGATGACGTATGTTTAATCCGGTTTTGTATCTCTCTGTCTGCTGGAGTCGTCAGGGAGGAAACTGCCCAGGTATTTGAAGGATTCCATTATTGTAAGTGGTTTGTCTGAGACGGTGAAGGTTGGTGAGTGGAGTAGAGGGCCACTGGCATATTACTTCAGTCTTGGCCACGTTTATGGAAAGCCCCATCCTGCCATATACCTTTGCAGCAGCTGCAAGGGTGACCTTGCAGTGCTTCTGGTGTATGGGCCACGACTGCACAATCATTGGCATACTGTAGTTCAGTGATGTGCTCAGATGTTGTTTTTGTGGCTGCTTGGAGCCTTCGGATTTTAAACAGATTCCTGTCAAGTCTGAAGTCCAAGGTAATTCCGCTGTCTCTTTCAATGTCCTTGAGGAGCAGTCGTGTCACACACGGGAGGAAAATCGTTAAAAAGAACTGGAGCAAGGATGCACCCCTGACGTATGCCAGTGCACACCTTGAATGGCTTGAATTCCTGGCCTTCGATGGTTACACGTGCCATCATGCCTTCTTGAAACTGCTGGAGGATGTTAACAAACCTTCGTGGGCAGCCAAACTTCAGAAGGATTTTCCATAGGATCTCCCTGTTGACTGTATTGAAGGCCTTTGACAGGTCAATGAAGGCTATGAAGAGGTCTCGATGTTGCTCCCTACACTACTCCTGGAGTTGCTGTGCTGTGAATACCATGTCCACGGTACTCTTGCTTTCTCCTGAACCCACACTGAGACTCAGGCAGCAGCTCCTCTGAGATGTTTTTCACCGGCCTCTGTAGCATGACTTTGGCCAGGACTTTTCCAGCAGTGGCCAGGAGTGATAGGCCACAGCTGTTGCCACAGAGGGACTTGTCTCCTTTGCCTTTGTATATGGGAATGATGTTAGCATCCTTCCACTGCTGGGGGGCAGTTCAGTCTTCCATACGTGTGCGATAGAGGAAAAGTGCACGGGTGCAGAGGTAGCCTCCCTGTCTGAAGATCTCTGCAGGGATGTTGTTAAGGCAGTGCCTACCTCGCAAGGTGCTGTATGGTCTTGTTCTTTAGCGACCTTACTGCACGATGAACCTCTTCAAGGGTTGGTAGATGGTCAAGGTCTTGGATGGTGGGGTGGACAGGTAGTTCATCCAGAACTGAGGGATTTGCTGGGGAGGGCTGGTTCAGCAGAGCTTGAAAGTGCTCTGCCCACCTTTTTGAGATCAGGTTCTGGTCTGGTCCTTTATGGGTGGTACCATTGCCAGACTTCGGGGGGGGGGGGGAGATGGAGCGGTTTCTTGGGCCATAGATCGTTTTCACTGCATCATAAAAGTTGTGCATATCATTTCTATCAGCATGAGATTGTATTTCATTTGCCTTTGATATCCACCACTCATCCTGCAGGGCACACAATCTTGACTGCACCTCTTTCCTGGATTCTTGCCGTTTTTGCCAGAGAGCAGTTGATGTAGGATTTGTGAGGACAACACTATGTGCTTTGTGCACGCCTTTCAGTATGGAGGTTATTGTGCCAGTGTTTGTCACTGAACCGGTCCTGTTGCTTTCTGCCCTTGTACCTGATGGATTGGGAAGCTGCCTCGTAGAGCTCACAGAAGACCACTTCTCATCGATGGAGTCATCTGTGCTCAGGAGAAGCTCAACGTCTTGCAGGTTTTCAGCCAGAGCGAGATGGAGGCTGTTCCGGATCTCAGCCTTTTCTAGCTGGATACAGTCTAGCTTCTTTCTTGGCTTCTGGAAACTGACAGCAGGGAATACTTTCACCAGGAGCCTGGTCATGATGAGCCGGTGATCTGTCCAGCACTCTGTGCTTCTCATTGCATGAGTGAGTAAGACGTCTTTTTATCTTGGACCGTCTCACAATGATGTAGTCCAGCAGGTGCCAATGTTTGGAGCGTGGGTGCATCCAGGATGTTTTGTGTTTATTGTTGAGCTGGAAGTGTGTGTTTGTGATGGTCAGGCCATGCTCAGCACAGAGGCTTGACAAACGCAGACCGTTTGCATTGACATGACCAATGTCATGCCCACCAATGACACCACTCCATACCTTGTTGTCTTTCCCCACTCTAGCATTGAAATCGCCCAGCAAAAGGATCTTGTCTTCCTTGGGTACATGATAGAGAGCCTAATCTAGTGATTTGATAGAAGCGGTCCTTCATGTCATCCCCTGATGGTAGTGTTGGTGCATAGGCACTTAGGAGGGTAGCATAGGTTTTTTTTTTTTAAGCCAGAGGGATCCTGAGTGACATGAGCCTTTCGCTTATGCCAATCGGTGTTTCAGTGAGTCTTGGTAGGAGGTTATTTTTTTATTGCAAGTCCTACACCACGCTGGTGTTGTCCTCCTGCAGAGTATCCCTTCCAGAAGAAGGTGTAGGTGTCGTCCTTCAGGGAGCCTTCATCCATGAACCTTGTCTCACTCAGAGCAGCAATGTCAATGTTGTAGCGGTTGAGTTCCACTGCAATGAGTGCAGTTCTTCGCTGAGGTCTTTTGTCGTTGGTGTCCAGCAGGGTTTGAATGTTGCCAGTTTAAGAGGGACAGTTTTCTTGCATTTATTTTGACTGCAGAGTGGAATGTCCCGATAGGTGCAGTAGCCTATCCAGGATACTCTGAGCGGGTAATGTTTAGGCCACCTTTTCTAGGCCCCTCCCCACTTGGGGTGAGCTGTGTGGCTCTTAAATGGGGCTGCTCAGTCACACGGGTCTGCCGAGAGCAGCTGCCACTCATGCTGGCGACTATAAATAGCCCTGTGCCGCTGGTGTGCAGGGATCTGACTAGAAGCTCCCAGTGCATTCAAACCTGCTCCTGTCACCAGACACCCTATCGCTGCCAGACTTTGTTTCCGGTTGCTGGTCTCACCGAGGCAGAGGTGGAGACCTGTGCAGAGACATTTAGAGTGCCGTTGGGGGTGTGCATGTCCCAGCAGCACTTCACCATGAGAGGGTGGGACCTGGTAGCGAGGGCAAGCCCAAGACGACCAGCACTCTTCCACAGCTGCAGGAGGCTGCCGGAACTCCAGTCTTTTGGAGAACCGCCTGTCACGCGCCGCCGCACACGTTGCTTTTCTCTCAGGGTGTGCTCCCCTAGCTTTTGCCATCCTAGACTTACCCGTGGGACAGTGGTTGGCCAATGCAGGGCGTGTCACTCCATGTGAGCCTGCGCATTTGACCTTTGGGGACCACTGTAGCTCCGAAGATCCTCTACAGTTTATTACGGGATGGGGTTGTTCGCCCTATGCCCAACCTGGAGGACCAGGGATCATCTTAGTCTGGTCTCTACCCCTTGACCTGTCCGATATGATTGAATCTACAGCATAGCTCTCAGGGTCCTAGAGACACGCAAGCCCCCATACCACGACAAGGTGATGATCCGATGGAGGGTGTGTTAGAGGACAGTTGAGCAAGACTGTGTGCAGTGTGCGTTTATGAGAAAATTCTCTAAAAATGCATCAACTGCAATGCGGATTTGGACATTGCACAAAAAGTTCAAAGAGGAAGGCTGCATGTGTCTGTGTCTCAGGCGGCATGCATATTGAACATTTTTTTTTTTGTGAAACTGTTCATGGAATCCACCTTTTTAAATTTCTCATTCAAATTTTGAGGAATAAATCTTTTATATTGCTCAACATTAAGCCTGCTCAGTTTCATTTGCCTAGACTATGTAGTTTCTGGGATATTTACATCTCAAATAATATCAAATTTTTTGAAACACCCTGTATATCCGGTAGACCACTCGGAGCCAGCCGATATTGTGTCACTCCGATCCACGATGTATTTCGGATGAAAAATGCGAGTTTAACACGAGAGAGAAACTTCTTCATATCTTGAAGCCAATGTGCGATTTTTCTTTTTATTATATCGACACATTTCACAAAGTACCCAAATGTATCAAAAACAATTGATTTTCCTCATAAGTAACCTATAGAAAATTGTCACAGTTGTAGTTCGTATGGAAAAATACGGGTGGTGTATTTCCCAGTGCGTGTGCACACAGAAAGGGCGAAAACTTCTCTGCTTGTTTGTAGGGAGATCACAAGTTTGAATCCTGATGATGCCGCAGACAGCTGTAACTAGTTGTCTAGAGAGCAAAAAGGTGGGAGCGATTTTGCATATAATCCTTCCCATGTTTCACAGTGCCGCGAGTTACTCCTGACCGTTTGAGCTCATGTGCATGGATGAGGGTAGGTAAGGCTTTTCTCTGAATGTGTTCCGCTGCCCTGTGACGCAGCACGAGCAGGTGGGGCGGCTGGCTTTGCACATCTTGTCCTTTTATCTTTAAGCTTACAGCGCAAAGGGTACCTGCAGTGAAAAATAAACATAGGCTAGAAATATTACACATTTTGCACAAATGCATTTTGACTCCTCTGTATTGTCACGCTGTGTTGCATAAAGCAGTGCTTTGAAATTTTGTATTCCTGCTAACTTAAGGGTGCAGCTATATTGCCGTTTTGTGGGCGGTGTCAAAGGCCAGCATCAGGTTGACCTATTTCACGCACAGAATTTTTTTTATTTATTATATATATATATATATATATATATATATATATATATATATATATATATATATATATAATATTACATACAGAATGAGAGAATATACTCATTATATGCAGTTTGGCCACATTGCCCATTACTCATGGTTTCTTTATGTAGTGATCCGTGTTGTAGTTGAGTTACTAAACCTTGAGTCCGAGTCTAGTCTCGAGTCCGAGTCTAGTCTCAAGTCCTCAGTGTTCAAGTCTGAGTCATGAAAGAAAAATTTGAGTCGAGTCCACTATTGATCTGAGTCGAGTCCAAAACTTCAACCACACCATTTGACGGTGGCTGTTTTAGTGCCATTAACATGAGTTTGTTCCTGAACGTAATGTATGAACAGGTGAATGTGCACTCTCTTTGTCAGGGAGTGCTAAGTATTCTGTCGGAGATGGTTGGGAGACGGATGTAAGTGCAGAAGGTGTGTTTATTAATACAAGTAAAGACAGGTAAACAATCCAGAACGGCAGGCAAAATCAAAATGGTGAAACAGGCAATGGGTCAAACGAGGCACAAACAGGCTATCGTAGATTCGGCAGAATGAAAGACAAGAAACAGGAAATCATGGATCAGGAAACCAAACAAGGAAATGGTGCTCGGTAATGTGTCAGCAGCACAACTCAATACTTCGCAAAGTAAGTGTGCTTTCACAGTTTTTATATAGGCGCACTGATTGCGCCTTAAAGGTCATAGGCAGTAGTCGGAGGTGAAACGTAGGATATCAACTTTATTGTCTAGAAGAACGACCCAGAAAGTGAAATCAATCCTCCTGGTGTCTAATTTGCACCCTAAAATTGAATAAAATGGTTAAAATATACTGTTTTGCTCAATTTCTGAAGGTTTGTTTACATTTCACTTATGCACACTTTCACCACCAGGGGGCAGTTGTCGTGATGTCATTCAAGCCAAACAGACCGGGAGCAGTTCTGTGTTTACATGCGAACCGAGCACACGTGTACAGACTTTGGTTGTGAGAGGTGGTGTAAAATGTCTGATAGCGATTTTGAAGTAGGAACTCTCCAAATTGAATAGTGAGAGGTGAAGCCATATATGTATGAACCGATGGCCGTTGCGAAGCAATCGGTGAATGTGGCTCACTGGTTTGACCGTACAGCCTCGGAATCGGACAGCGACTCGGCCGACTCTGATCGCGGTGACCCCGGACCTCAGCAAGACTCGTGGTCAAACAATTTATCCTGGTAGTTATGATAAACTCTTACTTTTGTCGTAATACTAAATAAGAGCCCTTTTGAAGAATAATTAAACCGCCCTCCCTAGTGGATATAGGCAATGGTTACTGGACAGTGCGCCGGTAGGCCACGTTAGCCTGCAATCCACGGCATTATACTATTTATAGACGACTCTAAGTGAGGAAATATCCCTTTCTCATTTCCACAATGATTGTACAGGATCCCTCAGGATTCTTGACTTGTCAATTGCAAGCAAAAGTAAAAATGTTCACCTCCAATCTTCTCCTTTTTGCTTGAATGCTGCTGCTCCATTTCTTCTTTGACTGCTTGATTTTGTTTCATGCGCACAATCCACTCTCTCCGCCTCTTCTCCTCTTTTGGGGGAAAAAGGCAACCCTCTCGCCCTGCCTCTTCTCCTCTCTCGGAAAAAGGTAAAAACTTCTTCCTGAACCGGTCCCGTTGTTACAGTTCACTGCACAACAATAAGGCATGGGTTTTTCTTTGTTAATTCCTGAACGCACGTCTGCGCTCAAGCCGAACGGCAGTGCATGTACACGGAAGTGGACTCCAGCGGTTTGTCTGTCTTGAATGACGTCACGCACCGAATGGTCACGAAAATTGCCGCACAGAAATTCGCCGCAATCCGTGCTAACTTTTTTATTTTCAGAGTTTTTTTTTTTTTTTTAACATATAAAGTTTGAAATGTGCATAAATTGAAAACCGTTGCCTATGACCTTTAATCCTGTGCAGGTGCAAGTCGTTTATGGCGCGTGCGCTGTCCAGAGCGTGCCCGAGAGTCTATCTGATGCACGAGCCAAGGCGTGCAGGTGTGACACACTTGTGCGAAATTAGTACAAAAATTAAAGGTGGGGTATGAGATTTTGGAATAACGGTTCCCGCAAGCCATATTTTGAAAAGAAACACGCCCGCCCTCGCCATGCTCCCACCCCCCGCGTCTCCACCCCTCCTCCCCCTTATAAAGCCTGAGAAAATCAGCCTTTATAATGGGTGTCTATTGCGTTACACACCAGTGGAGCAGAGTGTAGAGAGCTTGGAAAAATAGCTCAAACTTTCTCATTTAAACTGTGTTTTCAGCCCCAATTTTCACTCCACACACAATTTTCTCAAAAGTAGTAGCCACACTTGTCCTGATTCACACAATGTGTCTACCTACACGATAGGACTTGCAGTTTTTGAATGAGAAGAGAGGACAGGCGCTCAGCCACATAGACTGCCATTATAAACTTGGCAGAAAAGTCACTCGTTTTTAACTCGCTCTAGTGACCTCATTTTTTTACACTACAGACAAAAAAATTATATCAGTGTGTTCAGAAGATCCTTATGGCACTCACTGTGAAAGAATTTTGTGAATATCTCCTTCCGTTTTCGTGTAAATCCCTGTTGTTTGGAGGGAGCGCACTGAGAAAATCCTGCGCTCTGTGTGACACTCTGCTCGCTCTCTCACACACACAGAAGGGACGGGCTGCTCGCGGGCTTCAGTCTGATTGACGTGTCAGTATCCAATCATTTTGAGGTGGTACCTCGATATGATTGGATGGCGTTTTTCCTTTGTTTTACACTGTAGACTGGATTAAAATATTTCGTTTTTGGGTCAAACCTTCTATTGTACTGCTTGCAACATGGGTGTGAGGAGCTTTTCAAGCAATATGGTAAAAAATACTCCTGAAAAAAATCTCATACCCCACCTTTAATGTAGATATAAATATCTTGTGCCAAATTATGGCACGTTACAAAAAATAAAAAATCTGAGTCCTCGTCTCCAGTTTACGAGTCCTAATGCAGTTAATGCACGAGTCGGAGTCATCAGTGCTCAAGTCCAAGTAAAGTCACGAGTCCTTAAAATTAGGGCACGAATCGGACTCGAGTTCGAGTACTACAAGCCTGGTAGTGATGTGTACCAGGTTGTTGAAGTATGTTTTACACTGTACAGAGAAAAGAGGGGGGGAAAAAAGTTGATTCATTGGTTAAAATAATGAATTTTAAATTATGAAATGGAACAAAGGCTAGATTTTCCCAGGAGACTGTACTTTGTAATATAACTTAATCTTTTGTTTGGAGTTTAGTTGCCAATAGAAGGGGAAAATAACCTTTTCTTCTTTGTTTAGTCTTTGCCTTATTGCAGGCCAGCAGTGCCAGGCTAGGTGGGGAAGAGCTGGCAGCCTTCTTCGTCATGAGCCTCCTTTTGAAGTCGTAGCTCGGGTCTGTTAACAATTTTTTTTTTTTCCCCCCTCCTTTCTTTCTTTTTTCCCCTCAGCTTTACACAAAGATAACCTGTAGGCCCACATGACGTCCAGCTGAATGTTTGTTGCTCTGGCTTTGTAACACCTGCACACTATTAACTATTCTCTGTGTGTGTGTGTCCCCGTTTACTTGCTGACCTGTAATGTCCTCATCATTGTGGAATTGTAGGGTTGTGTGGGTGTTGTTGAGTGTTGTGACATTGCAAATGAAAACCTGTGTGTGTGACCAAACAGGGGTCGGGAGACAGCTCATGTCATCACCACTTGAAATAATTGCAGCTGACTCAGAGGCATAGCACATGAGCCTGGCTGTCAGTGCTCCCGCTCTTCTCTCATGTTCCTCCAGCCCTAATAAGAAGTCGTGTTCTCACTCTGGCCTCGTCCCCCTACAGAGCAGATTTGGACATTGAGGCCGCACCCGGCTGCTTACGTCACCTGGACATGAGGCTGAGGATTACACTTGTGCACCAACTACCCTCGAGCACTCTTGTGTTCTGACCTCATCTGTGAGAGTGACAGAGCAGTGTGTCATATGGGGAAGTTTACTCACTTCTTTTATCCCACAGTGATGTACAATTCTCAAACCTGAGGGTTTTGATTTTTTTTTTCTCACTGCAGCGTGGACAGCCATTCTAGCTTTAGCTCAGATGAAACGATGACATCATTGTGCTTGTTCTAATAGTGTTTCTCAACCACTGGGCTGCGAAGCGTCAGAGTGGGCCGTGAATCCCCTCTCAAGTTGAAGCTAATTTTTATTTGGGTGCAGTTGCTGGGTTGCATTTGGTGTCACAGCTGCCTCATTAGATATGCAGTGGTGGTCAGCTAAGTTCAGTGTTCACAAAGCGTTACTATCGCTAGGGTAGTCTGGTTAACACCAGACCATATCACAAGTGAAGTATGGTCTGGAATCTGCCTGTTGAATTTCTCGTAGGGGAGGTGTGGTTTACGATTGTCAACGGCCGTTTATTGGACGTTGCGAATGTCTATCATTTGGCGTATACATAGCCCATGGCCAATCATGGCAGTTGTACTCGGTGACGTAGTTAGAGCGGCGAAGAAAGACTGAAACACCAAATGCTGCTGTTTTTTTAAAACAAACTTTCGCTCTAAACTATTCAGAACAGTGTCTAAAGCTTGATCGAAAGTTTGGTTCGTATTGCTCGCCGCCATGTTAAATGTGATCCGTAAACAGTCCCAAATAAACTACAAGCTTCCGTTTGTCGAGTAGTACGCGTCACCGTCTTTCCACCCCTCCCCACTCTCTGATTGGCTCCCTAACTCAGGCGAGCCTTTAGCCCATAGTTTCCATGCTGTCTTTTCAGATCGGAACGATTGTGCAAAGCAGCATGGGATTTCCCAGGCTAATCGCTAGGGTGCCTTACGAGTTGTTAAAATGTCTTACACTTGCGTTGTTTTGTGCTGTTTGACTCTAATAAACTGTGAAACCGAAAAGTTTCTTCCGGGTTCCTCGTGAAGGGATTAAAGGTGAAAGAGCAAAGGATTATACCAAAAGATGACACAGGTGGCTCTTGAGCCTTTCACTGTGATGGAAGGGAACGGAGTTGAAAAGCGCTCGCATTTGCAGTGATCACTTTGTGAAAGTTTTGTAAATTCCTCCAATTTATTTAGTTTGGATTTGCGAATCACTTTTCTCGCCCTTTTCCGTTATTTCGTGGCGTTTTGAAGTTCAGGAGACTCAAGTCCTCGGATACGTTTTTGTTTACTGTTTGATCGTGGTTGCCATATTGTAAACTAATGCGTGTATAATACGTGTAACCCCCAGGTCTTTAAAGGGGTTTCTGTGGATCTTTTGTGAATGATTTACCTGGAAGAGAAGAGCAGGGAGGATTGACAGTCGAGCGGCTGTGGTTTTACACTCGATACTAAAACTTGTAGCGTCCTAGCAACCATCGCAAAGATGCGTACAAAGCCCAAAAATTCTTACTTCCCTGAGCAAAGCCAATACTTACTAGGGCGAAAATGACGCTTCTTGTATCCTGATCTGCAGCTCTTTAACCCAGCCTCATATAAAAAGCTGTAGATGTCTGAACTCAACGGATGGATTATTTTCCAGCTCGTAGGAAAAATCCTTCTTTGTTAGCGTGTAAGGCTCTAATCCCGTTGAGTGGTTTCTATTCTTGATTTTAATAACTTGCTTGTTTGCTGAACACAAACATGGCAATAAGTTCTTGTGTTCATGGACCAAACTCCACTTTTGGATCATTAATCCCTTTTGACTGAGAATGACCCACATACACTACCGTTCAAAAGTTTGGGGTCACTTTGAAATGTCCTTATTTTTGAAAGAAAAGCACTGTTCTTTTCAATGAAGGTCACTTTAAACTAATCAGAAATCCACTCTATACATTGCTAATGTGGTAAATGACTATTCTAGCTGCAAATGTGTGGTTTTTGGTGCAATATCTCCATAGGTGTATAGAGGCCCATTTCCAGCAACTCTCACTCCAGTGTTCTAATGGTACAATGTGTTTGCTCATTGCCTCAGAAGGCTAATGGATGATTAGAAAACCCTTGTACAATCATGTTAGCACAGCTGAAAACAGTTGAGCTCTTTAGAGAAGCTATAAAACTGACCTTCCTTTGAGCAGATTGAGTTTCTGGAGCATCACATTTGTGGGGTCGATTAAATGCTCAAAATGGCCAGAAAAATGTCTTGACTATATTTTCTATTCATTTTACAACTTATGGTGGGAAATAAAAGTGTGACTTTTCATGGAAAACACAAAATTGTCTGGGTGACCCCAAACTTTTGAACGGTAGTGTACATATTGGCTTCTGGCACATCCATACAATTTTAAATACAATACCTACAATTAGAGTGTTTTTATTGTATTTATTTAATTCCTGGGCTCCCATCTGTAACATTGTTGCGTCCCATTAATACACTTTACGTTAGATTCTAATAGAATAGATGAGCCAATTTTTTTTTTTTTAAATGGGCCCCGACTCATTACAAGCATGAATAGGTGGGCCTTACAGTAGAAAAGGTTGAGAACCCTGGCTCTAATACATAATTGGCGGCTCATTCGCAGGGACTGAGTTATGCAGAGTCTACACATGATCTAATGCTGCTTTTACACAGACACTTGAGCCAGAACAAGTGGTTCCCGAAGCAAGTTGCCCTGACACAACTGCCCGTCTAAACCCGATTTGTTCTGGAACAATTTGACACCGGTAGGTGCAACTTGCTCCACTTTTACGAGTTGGAACAGCTTGTTCTGGAACATCATCATCCCACTTAGGATCTAAACACAGTCAGTGGCAAGTAGGAGGGCATACACGTGTGCATTTAGTGTTCATCTGGACAAGACTGCTTCACGGAAAACTCGATGGTCATTTCTTCTCAAGTGCTTTTCCTTGTCCAACTTCTCTGCCTGTAAGTGATGGAGTCAAGCAATTCCCAAGCCAATCGCAGTGATAACTGGACTAAAGTAGTTCTTCTCCTCATTGTTGGGGGGAGATGCAGATACCCAGTTGGATTTGGAGCAATCAGGCCGCAATGAGCCGCTTTACTGCTGAATCACTGAGTGTTTAAACAGGAATGAGCAGTGAGAGGACAATAAAGCAAGATAAAAACAAGCTTCTGATCACTGACTTGCACATACACACTTTTTTGTCTTTACCTGTTTAACCTCTGGTTTGCCACCAAGAGTGAGCATGTAAACATGAAGGAAAGTGGGCACAGCTTGTTCCCGCTGCCTGTGTAAAAGCAGCTTAAGGCTATTAATTAGGCATGTAATTCACGCAATTCATGATGCAACTAAATTGGGTTTATGATCTTATTTTCCGGGGCGGCGTAGTGGTTAGCGCTGTCTCCTCACAGCAAAAAGGTCCAGGTTCGAGTCCCGTGGCCGGCGAGGGCCTTTCTGTGCGGAGTTTGCATGTTCTCCGCGTGGGTTTCCTCCGGGTGCTCCAGTTTCCTCCACAGTCCAAAGACATGCAGGTTAGGTTAACTGGTGACTCTAAGGTGGTGTTTACATTAGACCGTATCCGTCTTGTTTTCGTTGCGGATGCACTGTCCGTTCACATTAAAACGCCGGGAAACGACTCCACAGGCAGAACTACTTGAATCCGCCAGGGCCCACATATTCAGTCCATTACGTATCTGATCTGGTGCTGTGTAAACATTGAGGAATGAGGATACGCTGTGCTGAGCTCTAGCTGACGTCGTCACTGGACAACGTCACTGTGACATCCACCTTCCTGATTCGCTGACGTTGGTCATGCCACGTTGGTCATGTGACGCGACTGCTGAAAAACGGCGCGGACTTTCACTTCCTGCTATTTGTCCTGAATCACTGCTCATGCACTTCACTCGCGCGCTCTGTGAGCTGCACAAGGCCGGAGTGCGCACCCTCCAGAGGGCACTCGCTGTTCAGGGCGGAGTGATTTGGAGCGCAGGATGCCTGCGGAGCCGAGCGTATCCGTGTATTGGCGTTGCTGTGTGCACGCAAAACGTTTTAAAAACGTTAATCTGATGATCCGCTGATACGGTCTAATGTAAACACCACCTAAATTGAGCGTAGGTGTGAATGTGAGTGTGAATGGTTGTGTGTATGTGTCAGCCCTGTGATGACCTGGTGACTTGTCCAGGGTGTACCCCGCCTTTCGCCCATAGTCAGCTGGGATAGGCTCCAGCTTGCCTGCGACCCTGTAGAAGGATAAAGCGGCTAGAGATAATGAGATGAGATCTTATTTTCCACAGTTGTTTTTTTTGGGGGGGAGGTGCTGACTGCAAAGTCCTCTGAAACTTGAGTTGTTTCTTTGAATCGTGCATGACTTTTTTTTTTTTTTTCTCCCTCCGATGTCCTGCAAGAACAATATCATGTGAACGAGATGTGATCATTTTGATGTGCTGAGGGTGACTTATCTGTTTTGGGACCGAATATCCTACGTTTTGGAGCCAAAAGTTTTGACCTCATGGAAATGGTCGAACGCGAGGAGCTTGACCTAATTAGCATAATTATGGAACTGAGTCACAGCAAGATGGTGACGTGCAGAAAAGATCGTGACTCTGCATCGACCTCGGGAGAGTTTTGAGTCGCAGGGATGTAATTTGTGGTTGACCTTCGCGAATAGATCTGTGAAACGAAAGATGAATCTATCTTTTCTCTGTTACTGCTTTTGTGTATCGTTTCTTTCTCTGTAAGCTCAAGACATTAGGTGTATAACTCCATACTCAGACTCAGCAATCGAAGATGAGTGCTGCAAACTCATCAGGTTTCATGCTGGTTTCATCCTTCAGTCGATTCCATCGGTTGATCTGTCCCTTCACAACAGCCTTTTGGTTTCCATCGGTTTTCTGGCATGCTTTCTAACGGATTTCCTTTCATAGCTTCCTTTTCTTTTCCGCTAGCTTTTAGCTGGCAGGAGAGCCGAGTCCGCTGTGTTTGCCCATGCTGACTTCTTTGGTTAAAAGTAGGTTAAAGTGCGTATCACGGGTAAATTCAGAGGCAAGATCAATGTAATTCTCCTATTTTATATTAAACTTTGGTCAAATATCTGTCACATTCTGCATTTTGTGCAATTTTTTTTACCTTGCGCAATACCAGAAAAATTCAGTTGAAATCAAGCCATTTGAGGCAAATTGGTCCGCCTCTGAAAAAACTTGGCATTTGGATTTCCCGGCAAACGTAGATTTTCGTGACGTCGTGACATCATACGTTTCGTGACGGCTCCCTCTGAATCCTACGTCAGCGCTGGTTTGTTTATGAGAAAACGACCTGGTGGTTTTCTGCAAATTTCTTCAACGTTATCGCGTAATTATTAAAATGGTTAACAGATGTATCGTAGGAGGGTGTAGCAACACCAATCTTGATGGGATTAGTACTCATCGTTTCCCAAAAGACCGGACAATGAGAGAGAAATGGGAGCGCTTGGTCTACACAGGCTGTGCACTGAAACCGTGCCAAGCTCGCGCAGCCTGCTGGCGCTTCCGCAGGTGACGTCACGAATCTGGCTCCAGACTCCCTTGGGATTTTTCCAGACGCGTTTTATTTTATTTTTTTCTGCTGTAGACAGATGGCCTTGTGCAAAATTACCCTTCTGGATGAGTGTGTAAAGGGACATACTTTTTCATTAAAAAAAACAAAATGAAATTGGTCCAGAATATGCCCTTTAAACACGCCCCACAGTGTTCATGTGATATTGCTGCTCACTTACTTCGGCAATCTCCAGAATCATAAAATGCAGGATGCATTTTATCTCAGCAAAACATTTACACACAGGATACACGGTGTGTGCAGCAGCAAAACACCAATAGAAATGGAGCATTTTTGCCCAGAATGCAACTTTGCAGTCAGAAGCTTTTTGAAATGAAGAAAAAAACAAACAAAAAAGCAACATTTATTTTCCCATTCTTTATGAACTTAAATAATCCTTTTGTTCAATAAAAAAACTTTCACTTTTTCTTAATCCACAATTTCCCCACATTTCTGAAGACTGCAGTAAAATATAATTGTCAGATCACGGAATCCAGGGACACATGTCGGCCCGGGGGCATTTTGAGTTATTGACAGATTCAGAAAGTACAGTTTCTAAGCTTTCCAGTGATGCCTTCCATGTGGAGATCTGACAATATTTGGAGAATGTGTGGCCTTTTGAAAGTGTATACCGCTTAAAACAGGGAAGGGAGAAAATCGCCCTCAAAGTTTTCCATCTCGGCTACTCTGGGTGCAGGGCGGGCACATAATGGTGCTCATTTGCATGACATTAAGGAAAGCCCTACCCCCTACGAGCTAGCACAATGCTACTTTCATGTAAACAAATCACCACGTCAATTTTCCTTCCATGCAAAGTATGCCCAAAACAATTATGAAGTGCAAAAATAAGTCCTAAAGTATACTTTAACGTTTTGTGGTTGAAAAATTACTCACCCCGTAAGAAAGGATGATAACACAACTAACACAGCGCTAGTTTCATGTAAAGCCTCGGTCACAACCGGCCATACAGTACGTGCTCCTACGGCCGGTCTGCATGCAAAAAACGCAAGAAACGCACAGAGGGCGCGCATGAAACGCACGAGAGCGCGCGTGTGACGTGCTAATTTTCGAGCCGCAGACCGGCCGCAGAGGTTCTTTGTCATGTCAAACAAACTCTACGGGCGCTTACGTTTTTTTCAGGTTGCAAGACAAACTTGCGGCCAACGCGTGTCTTTCTCCACGAACAAAAAAAAAACAAAACGCAGCGATTTGGGGAAACGCCAAAAATCGCACGGCCAAAAAAATCGTACGTCCGGTTGTGACCTAGGCTTAACCAAACCACAACAGTCTCCGTTACATGCAAAAATAACCACACAGCCTTAGATTAATAAACTTACCCCATCAGAAAGAGAAACGGCGCCTTGCACACATCAATGCCTCCGATGGAATGTAGTCCTAGAACGGTCCGTGTATCATCCGATCATTCAAGTATTCCATTCAATCTGGAAAACGAGGTTGCGTTTTTTTTTTTTTTCTAGAAATGGTTATTTCCGATGTAAATACCGTGTCAGTTTGCTTCGTGGTGTTTCAGCTCCTCTGTGCTCTGTTTAGCTTGCTCATTCCATAGTGAAATTACATGCCTGTATGCAGCTTAAGTAGCCATGAGCTCAGCTCGTATCATACAGCTGATTGGCGAAAAAAAAAGACTTAAATCATGTGAATGGCCCATATGGTAATTTACCCACACCCCCCAGCAGGCTACAGTCCTCACAAAAACGAGACAATTTGCAACAAAAAATGTATGCTTTTCCAACAAAACAATCTATTATATGAAATACTGATTGCATTCTTCAAGATCTCAACTTGCACATGATGGAAAAAAACGAAAATCACAAATTTCGAAAAAAAAAAGCTTCTTTTGCGATAATCTCTGATTCGTTTCGGCTGACATGTGTCCCTGGATTTGGTGAGGGGTCACAATTTACTCCAGAATATTAGCTAATAAAAATATTTTATAATACTTATTTTTAAAACTTTAACTACCTTTTTAATAAAATATTTATTAAATAGGGCACGGTGGTGTAGTGGTTAGCGCTGTTGCCTCACAGCAAGAAGGTCCAGGTTTGAGCCCCGGGGCCGGCGAGGGCCTTTCTGTGCGGAGTTTGCATGTTCTCCCCGTGTCCGCGTGGGTTTCCTCCGGGTGCTCCGGTTTCCCCCACAGTCCAAAGACATGCAGGTTAGGTTAACTGGTGACTCTAAATTGACCGTAGGTGTGAATGTGAGTGTGAATGGTTGTCTGTGTCTATGTGTCAGCCCTGTGATGACCTGGCGACTTGTCCAGGGTGTACCCTGCCTTTCGCCCGTAGTCAGCTGGGATAGGCTCCAGCTTGCCTGCGACCCTGTAGAAGGATAAAGCGGCTAGAGATAATGAGATGAGATGAGATTTATCAAATAGGCCATTTCTTAATACACTTATGAACATTTGTTCTACCTTAATTTGCTTCTTGTGGTGTTTATTTTTTTTAAATGGCCTGTAAAGAGCTTGAGTTTTTCAGCTCTTTCCCATTTTAGATTGTGTGTTTTTGCAGCATTAGTGTGCTGTTAAGCCTCGGTCACAACCAGCCGTACGTACTCCTACGGCCGGTCTACGTGCAAAAAACGCAAGAAACGCACGGAGGGCGCGTGTGTGACGTCCTGATTTTCGAGCCGCAGACTGGCCACAGAGGTTCTTTGTCATGTCAAACAAACTCTACGGGCGCTTACGTTTTTTTCAGGTTGCAAGACAAACTTGCGGCCAATGTGTGTCTTTCTCCACGAACAAAAAAAAACGCAGCGATTTGGGGAAACGCCAAAAATCGCACGGCCAAAAAATTGTACGTCCGGTTTTGACCTAGGCTTTACTTCTGCCTCGGGTGAAGTGTGCATTCCCACAATTGTACATTGTGCCTTCTGCTGTCTAAACAACACAAGGACCACACAATAAAACTAAGATTATGCAGCCTGATGTGTATCGCATTTTATTTGTTGCACTTTATCCTTACATGTTTACTAGTAGTAAATGGATTTTAATAATTTTATTTAAGACGGAAATAGAGCGGCGACTACGGTTATCGACCCCTTTTCAGATTTTACCTATTAAAAAAAAAAACATTTACAAAGGTGAGTTTGTTACAACAGTCATTATTGGTTAATTGATGAACCGGAAGACCCCCTCACCCTTTGATCTTATCTGAATTTTTTTTTGGCACGATCAGCAATTTGAGGAAAACCTGGATGTTCTCATCTCAGGTAAGCATGGTAGAAAGATCATGGACATGTTTTTACTGATAAAGTTCACCGATATTTCATATCTTTGTCGAAACCTACTTTTGTTTCTTACTCTTTCATTTGACAGTCGCCATTTTGTATCTAATCGCGCGTTTGAGAAGTCACGTGAGGTGTTGATAATAGTGATCACTTTCACCAGTGTCCATCATTATCGACACCCTGTGGAATTAAGAGACATTTACAACTGTTACAGGTCGATCTTTGTGTAGCATTGTTGAAGTAGGTGAAGTACTTTGAAATAATAATAATAAGTCCTGTGTCCCCCCCCCCCCCTTCCTGATTCATAACAGAATGGAATGTTTTTAGAGTATTTGGAATCTGATTGAAATAAATCGATTAGACCAGAATTAAATTCCTTGCATATTTAATAAAAAAAAAAATTACATGCTTGAAATATTCAGATTTTTGTTTCATTTTTTTTTTTTGCAGTTTGTTGTAAATATCTACCACATATTACAATATCAGTAGATATTTTATATTTTATGTAAAATTATAAACTTTTGGTTTGAGGAATGACATGCGACCTTTGACCTGGATTTTCATGCGGTTACAATGTCAATTGCCTGACATTTATTGTTAAACTACAGGCTTTCGTCTAAACGGGGGAACAGGGGCGCTGCGCCCTCTTACTCTCGGCGTGCGCCCCCTTACCGACTCCGTGAAAACATCCCAGCAACACTACGTGACACTGTGTCTGATCATCAAATACGTTATAATTGCTCCAAAAATATTCCAATCATAGTAGATACACCGCCAGACGGTGCAAAAACAATCTGAATTGGCGTTTTCCAGACTGAGGCGCCATGTTGTTTAGTTGTTTACTTGTCGCGGCTGCTCTCGCGAGATTTGACATGGGTTACATACAAGGTCAGCTGACTTGTAGAGCGAGATTTCTCGAGACTGAATGACCTTTCACCCACCGGCGCGGGAGCTTTTGACAATTAGTTCGCGAGTTGTTTTTGTTGACACTTGGGCATTTAAAGATGTCATCCCGCGGCACGAAGCGGAAGAAAGCCGAAGACTGTCCGGGGCAGAAGATCACTTCTTTCTTTTTCAGTGTTGACAGACAATTTGTTACAATTTCCCTCTCAGATAGCCTCAGAATGTCCCATTGGAGCCTCAATTTTTCAAAGGCTTCGCACGGTGTGGGGGCAACTGGCCCCCCCCCGCTTTGCTCCCTCGCCATGGTGAGTGCCCTCATACTAAATTTTTCTAGAAAAAACCCTGAACTACAAAACTAGAAATTAATACAAACAACAACAAATGATTTACACAATGTGATCTACAAAAATACTTGGTGGAACAAAAAGATTTCCTGATAGAGGTAAAGAGCTTGAGTTTTTCAGCTCTTTCCCATTTTAGATCGCTTGTGTGTTTGCAGCATTAGTGCTGTGTTACTTCTGCCGAGGGTGAAGTGTGCATTCCCACAATTGTACATGATTGTGTCCTCTGCTGTCGAAACAACACAATTACCACACGATAAAACTAAGATTATCAGTTCATTTGTTTACACATATTAGGATTACTTCCACATTTACGTAAGCACCGACATCGATATATTTATATAAAAGATATTTTGTACTAAATATAAGTATGTAAAACAAATTTTAAATAAAAACTGTTTTAACTTAATACAACATGCCAATTATTTTTTTTTGATATAAATAATCATCTGGATGTCGATAATTGTGGAATGGTGTCACGTGATCTGATGCACTAAGTAATCAGGAATCAACGCATTTGTTTCCAGTGGAGGTTTGGGTAATTATTCATGCATGATTTACGTATTGAAAGTCTTCTACTTTTGCAATGGCCGAAAGATTGTTAAGGTGTCTAATTGTAGCTGCCGCTCTAGGTCACTTTTCCTATGGTGAAATTTTCTGTATGGAGACTGTTATGCAGCATAACATTTTATGGAAGGAGTCTCCAGTATCGGCCCTTTTGTAATCGTATGTTTTCCACTGCAGGGGAGTCTTCAGGATGGAGGACTTTGTGCTTTCTGGTTTCTCAGTCACATGACGAGCTTCAGTCTTTCTGCCTTATTAGCTTTTTTTTTGGGGGGGGGGGGGACTGTAGCTGCTGTAGTGAAAGCAATAACAGTAACTGACTTGCCTCGTTAAATGCAACATAAAATTTAGCCACAGATGATGAACAGTATGAATGAATGCTTGACATTCATTAAGTTAAAAACGTTGTCGTTGTTGGCAAATTCACTGTATATAAGAGGAATAAAACAAATTTTGATAAAACCAAAGAGAGGACTGTAGTAAGAGCTAGTATTCGAGCCAGGACAGGAACACAGCGGGCTGTACGGTTTTATAGGAAAATAATCACCTTCAGTTTGGTGATGGTGACTCCACAGCACCCTGTTGTGCATTGTTTTCCTGTAACGGGCGGCACGGTGGTGTAGTGGTTAGCGCTGTCGCCTCACAGCAAGAAGGTTCTGGGTTCGAACCCAGCAGCCGGCGAGGGCCTTTCTGTGCGGAGTTTGCATGTTCTCCCCGTGTCTGCGTGGGTTTCCTCCGGGTGCTCCGGTTTCCCCCACAATCCAAAGACATGCGGTTAGGTTAACATGGGTGGCCTTGGGCTGAAGTGCCCTTGAGCAAGGTACCGAACCCCTGACTGTTCCCTGGGCGCTCTGGTGTGGCTGCCCACTGCTGAGTGTGCGCACATGCGTGTGTTGCTTCAGATGGGTTAAATGCAGAGGAAGAATTTCACTGTGCTTCAAGTGTGCATGTGACAAATAAAGGTTTCTTCTTCTCTTAACGGCACAGCCCGTTGTGTTCTGTTCCTTATGTTTTACTGTTCTGACTGTGTGGTGCTTTTGTGCATCAGCTCTTATTCCAGCCCTCTGTTTTTTTTTTTTTTTTTTTTCCTCTCGACATCTATCCTGCAGTTGTCTGTGATCATATGGTGTGAAGCTGTAGTATCGATCACCGTTAGCTCACTTCACATCTTTGGTTGTATCCTTCACTTGTAAGGTGCCTTGGATAAAAGCATCTGATAAAGGAGTAAATGTCTTTAGGTCTGTGAAATGCGCTCTCCTACACACTTGTCAGTCATTTTCTTACAGCTGATAAAATGAGTTAACAAGGCAGTATTGAGGACCTTCCTTCCTTTTTGTGTAAGCTGTCTATTTTACAGGACTTGTTTGTTGTGACATGGATTCAGTGAGCTCTTGAAAGCTGGCAATTTCCTTAATATTTTATTAAACCGAGTCTTGTGATTTCCAGACTTTTGATGTTGAGGAAATGTTGCTGATTTGTATGGGATAGTGAATTGTGTGTAAATCAGCATGATGGGAGTGTCCTCACTATGGCTGTTGCACTGAAAAGTCCATCTATAGACCCTTTTCAGTCATGTGACCTTCGTAAACGCGACCACCATTTTGGACATGTAGCAGACTTCGGCTCGAATTGGTTTGAATGCGAGGAAGGCGACAAACGGAGAACATACAAGAAAAAGGAGCGAGATGCAGAAAACACCTTCGCTATCCAGCGACATAGGGCATTTACAGGGCGAGCAGAGGGAGAGGTATTTTCAAAAATTGAGGTTAGCAGGCTTAGAGAGCGACGTTTACCATCACACTGCCCTGGCGCTGTGTACAGTACCTTCTATGGTTTGTGCACTCACTATTTGCCATTACTTTCTCCAACCGTTGTTACAGATTACAGGGAACGGCCTGGATTTAAGAGACAAATACATGTTCCTCTTGTTTTGAACACTTATTTGTAGGCAGTGCTTAATTTGTAAAGTGGGAGGTCCCGGAGCTCAGAGGATGAGCGGCTCCGGTGCGGAAAAAAAGAGGGGAGGGAGGGGGCGCGGCGCTGCGCTTCTGGGCGTGTTTTGTAATAACACTGCAAATTAAGTTCATCTGCAGATATTTTGTGGATGTCGTTTCATGAGAGAAATCACCAACAAGACAGATATCAAAATCAGACATTAACACTAAATAAACTTGCATTTTTTAATTTAATTATTTGGGTTGTTTTTTTTTTGTTACATAGTCAAAAGAGGTGTCGGATCACCGGATCCAGTGTAAATAGCTGCCGGAGCCAACGCCCGAGGTTCCGGAGCGCGCTCCGGCTTGCTCCCCCTCAAATTAAGCGCTGTTTGTAGGACACTGCCTCTGATCTGTCCTACAGTCTACCAACAGCAAAGGAACACAACGCTAGCTAATGTCGTTAGCTAATAGCTACTACAGAAGAACAAAGAGGTTACAATGGGTTATTTTAGCCTATTTGGTTACACACTCGCCGCCACAGAATGTTAACAGCAATGTAATGCCTTTTCTGGCTAATTTTATTCGTCTTACCTCCAACAAAGTGGTCACTACACAAGCGCTGGTATGCCGAGGGCTGCCAATCTTTCCTGTTTATGGCCGCTATCCATCTTCTCCGTCGGTCAGCATCTACCGGGATCCGATAAAATGATAACCCTTGCCTTGTTTGTTGATGGTTACTACATCCAGGTGCACAACAATATAGTGGCATGATGGAAGTCTTGCTGAAAATAAACACTTTCTTTGCTGCCGTTCCTCAATGCTGGCTGTGGTAAACTACTGGTAGTACACGTCCAAAATGGCGGGTGCATTTGTCGTGACGTCGCGTGAAAAGGGTCCATACTCCCTGCACCTCATTTGAATACAAACTGATTTGAAGTTATAATTTATAAAAAGCATCTAATCGTTATTAGGTCGCATGACTAACATTGCTGGTGCTGAAAATGTAATAATTTACCTACAATCCCCAGAAGGGTCACTTCTCTAACCAGTCTTGTTAAACATCATCTGTGTTTTATTGTTCTATATCTTAAACTTTTGTTTTGGTGGGAAATGTTGGTGTTTCCTGGAGGTGTCTACTGAAGAGGAAGCGTAAAGCCTCTTTTCCCCACAGGAGATAATGGGGATGTGGTGGCGTGTCTCATCTCATTATCTCTAGCCGCTGTATCCTGTCCTACAGGGTCGCAGGCAAGCTGGAGCCTATCCCAGCTGACTACGGGCGAAAGGCGGGGTACACCCTGGACAAGTCGCCAGGTCATCACAGGGCTGACACATAGACACAGACAACCATTCACACTCACATTCACACCTACGGTCAATTTAGAGTCACCAGTTAACCTAACCTGCATGTCTTTGGACTGTGGGGGAAACCGGAGCAGCCGGAGGAAACCCACGCAGACACGGGGAGAACATGCAAACTCCACACAGAAAGGCCCTCGCCGGCCACGGGGCTCGAACCCGGACCTTCTTGCTGTGAGGCGACAGCGCTAACCACTACACCACCGTGTGGTGGCGTGTGTGTTTTTTTTTTTTTTTTTAAACCAAATTGTCGCTTCAGATAGGTGTGTGAGAGACTTTATATATAATCATTCTCTATCCACATTCACTGGCTATGAGCAATTGCGCGTGCTCTGATTGGCTACTCTACTTCTAGGCAGGGCTTTGAACCGGAATTTTTTTCCTATTGGTTCGTTCCGAACAGAAACGGAATTTTAACGTTTCCGGTTTTGGGTTCCACCATTAAATAGACGTTCCCGAACCGGTTAGAACAAAAAAATTTCGTTCCCGGAACGGTTAATTACGTTCCCTGTCAGCTGTTTAACAAATGGCTATAAAATTATGTCTCTGTCTCATCCAGCTTAAGCCAAATGTAGGCTAATTCTATTACAACCTTCATTAAATAAGACAAGAAATAATTCAAAACAATTATTATTTCAAATGTTGGCGATTTGGATTCTCAGTATGTCTTCCCATCTACACAAACAGAAAAAGTGCCAAAAATGAAAGATAATTCGTTTAGTGTGTTACCAAAGGCTAGTCAGGCCCTATAGAGGGCTACCGCATGACGTCACCGCGCCGCGAGATTTTGTTAGGCGCCATATTGGAAGACCAAGTACACATCTATGCAAGTACATACATACATAAAACAAACTACACCTGAAATGTAGCCAGGACCGGTTCTGCCCTAATCTGGACCCGGGTGCAATATCGCGCAACACCCCCCCCCAAAAATACACCAGTCTAAATCAGGACAACCATCACATAACTATAACTATAAACATTTTATATCAACTATTTTAACTAAATGGGCTATAATAAATAAGCCTGCAGGCAGCCACGGCGGGCTGCCTCAGAAAAGTAACCATTCAATGACACAACTGAAAGCCTGCAGCCACGGCGGGCTGCCTTAAAAAGTAACCATTTGTCCTACCTTAAAACTCGTTTTGCATTTTCTGCCTCCTTTTTTGTATTTTCGACCCTCCGTTTATTTTCTTTCCTTTTCTGAAAACCCGATTTGTGTCCAGACATTTTGTTCTGCTACCAACGAACTAACTCGTCAGGTCTCGGCTCTCGAGCCCGCGATGATTCCCGTGGGAAGGGCAACAACTGATACATTTTTACAAACAGCCAATAGGGAGGTTGCATCGTTCAGGCTCTTCTTTGCTCAGACACTCAGTAATGCATTTACTCACTAGTAGTCCACCTTCCCGCTCTCTCCATTCAATCAGCGAACGTCACACAGGAAGTGAACCCCAGCGGGTCATAGAAACTTGCACAGGAGAAGAATGACTATTTGTAGGCTACAGAAACTTTTGAGGAACGAAATAAAAACCGATATTAACCGGTTACCATTATTTTTAATAAGCGTTTCTGTTCCGGAACATAAAAAATAATAAAGTTTCTGGTTTCGTTTCTGTTCCATGTGAAATAGAAAAAGTTCCCGGTTTTCGTTTTCGTTCCTTGAACCGGTTCAAAGCCCTGCTTCTAGGACATCAGCTCATCTACTGTGAGTAGAGAAAAACAAAATGGAGGAACGTTTTGCTGAACTGAGGACGAAATAAAAACTCTACTCAAACCCCCCCCCAAAAAAAAAAAACAAAATATGGAATAAAAGTATTTGATGGTAAGAATGTGTACGTCTTATTTTTCAAGACTTGTAGCATTTTTCACAAATTGCTACTGTCATTTTGCTGGTTTTACATTCTAAGCAGAAATTATTTTGTTGGATGTTTTGTATAATTTTTTTTTTAATTTATTTATTGAATTTGCTAAAAAAAATGCCCCATTTCTCAAAAATCCAGTGAAATGTAGATAGAATAAGTTTATTCCACTCAATCTCATTGTACATGGCTTATAGGTATATCAGCTCATGTATGACTGTTTCATGGAATAACCTTTTTTATTTATTTTATCCATCCATCTTCTACCGCTTATCCGGGTCGCGAGGGTAGCAGCCTAAGCAGAGCAGCCCAGACTCCCCTCTCCCTGGCCACCACCACCAGCTCTTCTGGGGGAATACCGAGGTGTTCCCAGGCCAGCTGAGAGATGCAATCTCTCCAGCGTGTCCTGGGTCTGCCCCGGGGTCTCCTCCTGGTGGGGCGTGCCCAGAAAACCTCCCTTGGGAGGAGTCCAGGGGGCATCCCAACAAGGTGCCTGAACCACCTCAACTGACTCCTTTCGATGTGGAGGAGCAGCGGGTCTACTCCGAGTCCCTCCTGAATGACCAAGCTTCTCACCCTGTCTCTAAGGGAGAGCACAGCCACCCTGCGGAGAAAACTCATTTCTACCGCTTGTGTCCGCGATCTCATTCTTTTGGTTAGTACCCATAGGTTGTGACCATAGGTGAGAATGGGAACGTGGATGGACCAGTAAATTGAGAGCTTTGCCTTTTGGCTCAGCTCTCCCTTTACCATGACAGGCCGGTTTCGCATCCGCATCACTGCTGACGCTGGCCCGATCTGTCTGTCCAACTTCTACTCCCCCTTACCCTCACTCGTGAACAAAACCCTGAGATACTTAAACTCCTCCACTTGAGGTAGGCACGCCACCCATTTCCAGCTGAGCGCCATGACCACGGACTTGAAGGTGCTGATCCTCGTCAGTATTTTTTTTTAAAATATATTTTTGCGTTTAAAAAAAAAAAAACTAATTTCATCTCATTATCTGTAGCCGCTTTATCCTGTTCTACAGGGTCGCAGGCAAGCTGGAGCCTATCCCAGCTGACTACGGGCGAAAGGCGGGGTACACCCTGGACAAGTCGCCAGGTCATCACAGGGCTGACACATAGACACAGACAACCATTCACACTCACATTCACACCTACGGTCAATTTAGAGTCACCAGTTAACCTAACCTGCATGTCTTTGGACTGTGGGGGAAACCGGAGCACCCGGAGGAAACCCACGCGGACACGGGGAGAACATGCAAACTCCGCACAGAAAGGCCCTCGCCGGCCCCGGGGCTCGAACCCGGACCTTCTTGCTGTGAGGTGATAGCGCTAACCGCCACACCACTGTGCCGCAAAAAAAAAAAAAGATTGAGTGGAATAACTTTTTTTTTTTTTTTTTTTTTTTCTCTATCTACATTCACTTGGATTTTTTTTAAATTAATAATTTTTAAAATACAGGTAGTCGTCGACTTACGACTGCGTTTGGTTACGACTGACCGGTCGTAAACCAATCTGGTCGTAAGTCGGCCTATGTTAAATGAACAGTATATTGTGATGTGTAATGATATTGTAATCATAAAGTCTTATTTTATCAACATTTTCTTATTTCATTACCTTGGCTTATTATTTGGTTTAAGTCAAACACTGCGTACAGTACAATTCTTTTAATATGTGCAAAACAAAAAATATGAAATACAGGTATGAAAAATGGGAAACATTTTAGTTTGAAACATACCAAAATACAAATGTAAAACATAATACAAAGCAATGCAAAATACAAAGTTTAGTGACCGCTGGCATCACTGGTGCTTGGCTGTGGGTCGTCTACGTCATCATCAGCTGTTGCAGCGCTCGGGCTGGCGGGAGGATTTGCTCTTTTCATAAACTTGGAGCTGGGGTGGAAACTGTATGACGGAGAGCGCGAGAGACACTGCACATGTACCTGGGGCGGAAACTGTTGTATACGGCGAGAGGCGCTGCTGGGAGCTGGGCCGGAAACTGTCGTACGCTCAGCTGGGAAACACTTGCCAGTTATAACCAGACAGTCGTAAAATCAATCGGTCGTAAGTCGCATAGGTCGTAAGTCGACGACTACCTGTATATTAAACCCTGGCATTATTTCTAATGCTCATTTTATGGACAGTAAAATGTTTTTTTTTTTTTTTTTTTTTTTTTTCTAGATGCATTGACTTAAAATTACAGACATGACTGATTTGGATGGGACTGAATTCCCGTAAATACATGGATAATTATTACATCACCCCACCTCCCCATGCAGAACTAGTCCAAAAATAAGACTTTAGTGGGATTCATCCTCACACACATCACCCCTGACACTTAAGCAGGGGGCTGGCTGGCTGATTAAGCTGATCACCATCAGCTCCTTTAATGCATGCGGCAGATACTAATTAGCTTCAAGGACACAAGCCATTTCCTACTTATTAGCTCTCTGTCTGTGATTCACTGCAAGTCTGATCAATCACAGAGGGCGCAAGAGTGGTTTGTGTTTTGTTTTGTTTTTTCCACATGTGCTTGTTGTCCTCGGATCTGTACTGTGACTGATGGGCTTTTATTTACGTTATGCTGAATGTGTGTGGTGTTTGTGGTGGTATAAATGTGATGGGGAGAATAAGACATATATATATTTTCTTTGCGCTGTTTCCCTGGCAGCTCAGTCCTTTAAATATAATGACTCGGGCTAAAAATAAGCTCTGTTAGACACAGCTGTGTTAAACACGTGCATTGGGTGAAGAATAAGTGGTGATCAACATGCTGATTATTCAGTATTCTACCTTGGTTGACCCCTGGTAAGGTAAATGTTAAACGTGAAAGGTTTAAAAAAAAATGTTTGGATGTCACCCTTTCACTCAGCGTTTAACTTGACATTCCTGCTATTATGCATTTCGTTGCCTTGTACCTGTGACTTGTGCAATGACAAAGTTGAATCTAATCTAATCTGTTACTAGGGTTTAAATAAAGACCTTGATGTTGGGTTTGAGTTAATAAAATATTCAATCCTCAAATAATCTCTGTAACTGTAAAGCGTTATTTTGCGTATTGCAGCAATTAACTAATGCAGCACTTAGCAAATACTTTCAGAAGTTGTCATTAACAGCATTTCCTAAAGTGTTTATACTCTCTGTAAGCCACAGCAAATTGCCTCCGCAAGCTAGTTAGAGGGCCCTAGCTAGGTAATTTATATCGCTCATAAATAAGCCTTGGTTTTTTGAGTACGTTTTGACAGGCTTTAGAATTTGATATCCGTCTCGTGTGTTCAGGTTGTGATGCCCGAGCGCTTAACCAGTTTGCTCGCTGTGTGTTCACGGTAGTAAACGTTGAACTTGGCATTCTGATATGTTACGATATGTTTTACTTTTTGTAAACCTATGGTGAGATTCAAACATACCTGGTTGTATTTCAGCAATGTTAATGATTTACATTTAGTATTTGCATGGGTTAAAGTGTATATAATGTGCTTGAAAGAGCAGGAGCATACGTGGCTGTTTCAGGATGCATCTTCGCGACGACTCAGAGCATCATGTATAACGGTAAAGATGTAAATGTGCTCCAAGACCATTAATAGACTCATGGTCTTTGAACGATGTATTAGTTGATGAAGATTGAGGTTTTTTCATTGTGCCTTTCGCGGCATTTTATATTCCCCAAAGTGATGACAGTACACTGCGGTAGGCTGGATTATAGAATATACATGGGGGAATAGAACACCCGGATTAAAGCACATCAGTAATAACCATTCTATCGTCACTCTACAGTTTCTCTGAGGTCTTTTTGTGTCCAAGTACACAACTGACTTGACTTTGTGTTCTGTTCGTCCTCTAGGTTGAATGAGGGAGTCATGGCTGAACACACCCCTCCATTGGAGTCCGGCCAGTTACTTAGCACAGATCTGCCACTCCTCACACCACCACCGCCTCCACCTCCACCCACCATGGTCAACGGAGATGGGGCCCAACAAGTAGGCACGCCAGGGTCTGACTGCAGACAGCTAAGATTAATGACTCAGTTTGTGTTCGGCATATTTTATCATCAAATGCTCATGTTTGTTTGTTTGTTTGTTTGTTTGTTTGTTTGTTTTTCCGAAGACAGTCAAGTTGCTCAGATTTCCACGTTATTTGCTAATGTTAGTCTGAAAGAGTTTTTGCTCATGATTTAATATGGTGAACAGGGTTGTTCCAGAGTCTTGGTGTAAGATCAGACAGTTGCCTCATTGTTGACTTTCTCAAAATAGCAATTAAAGTGGATTTCTCGCCATCATCTACCTGTTTTTTAAAAAACATGATCGCATTCCTGAAGCCAGTTGTTCTTGTCCCTTTTTCCCTTTTATGTCCAGCTGCGATTCCCCCAAAACTCTGCAAGCCCCTCCCTCCGGGCTTCCTCTAAATCATACCATGTCAATCTCAACTAAAAACTCTTTGGCTCTGTGTTCCACTGCTGTTTAATGTTAACTTGCTAATCTCTGCTGCCATTCGCATGTTCCGAGCTTAAAGTGCGTATCACGGGTAAATTCAGGCGCAAGATCAGTGTAATTCTCCTATTTAATATTAAACTTTGGTCAAATATCTGTAACATTCTGCATTCTCTGCAATTTTTTTACCTTGCGCAATACCAGAAAAATTCAGTTGAAATCAAGGCATTTGAGGCGAATTGGTCCGCCTCTGGAAAAAAAAACTTTGGCATTTGGATTTCCCGGGAAACATTCATTGATTTTCGTGACGTCGCGTGCGGGACGCCTCCCTCTGAATCCTACGTCAGCGCTGGTTTGTTTATGAGAAAACGACCTGGTGGTTTTCTGCAAATTTCTTCAACGTTATTGTGTAATTATTAAAATGGTTAACAGATGTATCGTAGGAGGGTGTAGCAACACCAATCTTGATGGGATTAGTACTCATCGTTTCCCAAAAGACCGGACAATGAGAGAGAAATGGGAGCGCTTGGTCTACACAGGCTGTGCACTGAAACCGTGCAAAGCTCGCGCAGCCTGCTGGCGCTTCCGCAGGTGACGTCACAAATCTGGCTCCAGACTCCCTTGGGATTTTTCCAGACGCGTTTTATTATTTTTTTTCTGCTGTAGACAGATGGCCTTGTGCAAAATTACCCGTCTGGATGAGTGTGTAAAAGGACATGCTTTCATATACATTAAAAAAAACCAAACCCCCCCGAAATTGGTCCAGAATATGCCCTTTAATCATACATGATGTCTATCAAATACACAGAGCCTGGCCTTGCTGCCGATAACAAAACAAGGATCTGTTTTTGGCTACTCACTGCCATGCTAGTTGGATTGATCCCCCACCCCAATACTACGACTCATATTGGGGATAAATTGGGGATAAAATTAGCTCATGTTTCAAGTCTATAATTTTCTGTAAAGCTGCTTTGCGACTAATGTCTGTTGAAAGCGCTATAAAAATAAACTTCTCCTTGCAGTCACTTGCAGATTCTATTTATTTTTTTATTATTATTTTTTAATCTGTTTGGGTTTTTTGTTGCGTTAGAGGATGGCGAGTGGATTTTCATTCCTGTCCCAATCCTATGACAGAATAAATAAAAAAAAAAAATTAATTGATAAATTCCTGTCCCGTCCCAATCCTGTAAGAATAGCTCTTGTCCCATTTCATTCCCGTATTCATAATAAAGGAAATGGCATTTATTCATATTCGAACTGAGTATTTGCATATAACTGACCTATTATCACTCCTTTCCTGCCCTCTCTTGTTGATTACCCACCCCTCCCCCCGTAACAACCTTACAATTTTGAAGACGATTAAAGTTTTATGACCTCAGCATTTTAATGTCAATGTTTTGTCGAAGTCCGGCAAACGTTTGGCAGTATTATGGTGCATCATGTTATGTATTACAAAGCAGGCTGTAAGCAGGTTCATGGTCCTCATCAGGCATCGCGTCACAGCCTCGGCCTGATGTTTTCTGGAAGGATGTGAATGAGAACAAGGCTGAATGGTGGCATGACTGTGTTTATGCTGGCCATGTTTAAACAGGGAAGTGAAATTTGCCTACTTTATGGAAGGAAACCTCATTAAATGCCTTTCCTATCGGCGCTCTGCTCAGTGAGTTCTCTGCTTCACTGGACACTAAAATAGCTAGAAATTGCAGATCCCATCATGCCATTCTCATTATCATTATTTCGTCATTTTTCTTCCCCCTGTTAATTTTATCACTTGCTGCTTGACTCCATTCATAAATCGTGCAGCTTGTTAAATGCAGTGACAGTCCAGAATATCTATCCAGCCCCTCTTGTGAACCCCCCATCAGGGGAAAACTGTGTATGCTACAGTTGATTTTTGTAAAAGATTTCACGTCGCACATTCACCGCTGGATTAGAATAGTAATTACCCTTCACTAGTATGAACAGGATGGGCTAGCTTGGTGTTTCATCTCCTCTCATTATCTCTAGCCGCTTTATCCTGTTCTACAGGGTCGCAGGCAAGCTGGAGCCTATCCCAGCTGACTACGGGCGAAAGGCGGGGTACACCCTGGACAAGTCGCCAGGTCATCACAGGGCTGACACACAGACACACAGTACGTTTACATGCACATCCAAATCAAGCTGCTGTCGGTAATCGAGCTAAGGGTCCCAGCAGGGGTGCCAGAGAAATCCAATCCTACTTGCACACAAGGATATCGGGCTATTGTGTGAGGTACATTGTGCACCCGAGCCACAGGTGGCGCTACACGCCCCATCGTGTTGGTACACTTCCGGTTGTCGTCATGAAGAAGAGCTGTTCAAGAGTGTAAACAAAGTTATCAGTTCCGTGTTCTCCATTGCGCGTTTTTCTCCCGTCCATGAATTTTAATATATTCAACTCCTTAAGCTGAATGAGCAGCAACTCTGTCTCCTCATTGCTCCAGAAGTGCATGTTTCTGCTCGCCATTTTCTCTTCTTCGTTTGTTCCTCCTGACCTCTACTGTTGTCATGCCGACCGAGGCTGTCGTGTTTTCCCACTTGTGGTCTCGTCACTTCCGGAAGGGGCAGTGCTGAAGTAAGTAGCTAGACTATGTAGCTCGGCTACAATCGCATAATCTAGGTCGCGTAGCTCGATTACGAGAAATCAAGTTCGGTTCGATTTCAACCGAGCTAAGGTGTATCCATGGCATTTAGAACTTCGATTTCAGTCGAGCAACGGCAGAGATTCGATTTTCTCTGTGCATGTAAACGCACTCATTGACAACCATTCACACCTATGGTCAATTTAGAGTCACCAGTTAGCCTAACCTGCATGTCTTTGGACTGTGGGGGAAACCGGAGCACCCGGAGGAAACCCACGCGGACACGGGGAGAACATGCAAACTCCGCACAGAAAGGCCCTCACCGGCCACGGGGCTCGAACCCGGACCTTCTTGCTGTGAGGTGACAGCGCTAACCACTACACCACCGTGCCGCCCAGCTTTGTGTTTAATTATAGAAAATCTGTAGAGAAAGTCACATGTGCAGCTTAGGCGTTTAAGTACGTGGCTTTGTGCCCTCCTCTTCGACTCCAAGTCAAGGGTCCCTCTCCGGGTGTGAACTATGCAGCATGTTGTCCGCGAATGGTTTTGACAAGTTGAGTGTGTGTTAGAGAGTGAGATAACATGGTCAAAATCAGGGTGTGATTAAGTGGAGTGTTCTTGAGCCTGGTAATATTTAAAGTGCGTCTAAAGTGATTGTGTGGCATGTTTGTCGACAGACCGTGTGAGAAAACGATATATACTTGGAGGGCTCATTTGGACCTGAAGGTTTTGTGATGGTGCACTTGACAAGAATGTGGTCTGATGGCTGATTCCACTGTCCGTGACCTTTTCCAGCTCCGCACTCACTCAGACACCACCCTCCACCAACGCACTTGTTGCCCAGTGTGCTGCTTGGTATTAACACACCACTGGTCCATTACACTTGAGCCAGATTAGAGTGGAAACTAGTGAGGCCAAATATCAGTGTTGCGCAGGAGTCATTGCCAAGCAGCTTCGTCACACACTCTTTTCTTTGTTTTTTTTTTTTTTTTTTAACGAAAACCAAGCGGAATATGCATGATGCGATTCACATTTTCCATTCATTTACTGCCCCCCTCCCTTTCGTTCAGCGCTCTTCTCTTCTTTATTTTTTTTTCCTCTCTCTGCCTGCCTGTTTGTCTGTGGCAGATCCTGACCCAGATGATTCAAACTCTTGATATTATTATTTACTTCCTAGCCAAGGTACCCAGCTGTTTACCCACTTGTAAAGACTGTCAATCACAACTGGGATTTTTTTTTCCCACCCCCTTTGTTTTGGAAGGCTCTACCCATCAGCTCTGATACATGCCCTTTTAATGTTTTTATTATTTCGTGCTGCCTCTCACAGCTCCTCATACATGCGCTCTTTTGGTTTTTTTTTTTTTGTGTGCGTGTGTACCTTTTGGGGGCATGAATCATGTCGAAGCGAACACGGTGTCGTGATGAGGCACAATTGATCATTCTTGTGAATGGCGATGGCTGTCTCAATAGATATAAAAGCCATGTTTGGGTTTTATAACTCCTTGCTCGCATGGCCACTGCAGCCCCAAACCTCATGCTTGCGACTAGAAAGATGGATCACAAAGCAGGGTTCTTAGGGTAGTGAGCCAGCTTTGGGTTTAACCCAGGCTTAATGGTATCACAAAAGGGGTTCAGTATCTAGGTAGCTCAATCACTATAGCAACCTGCTTCAGAAGAGATTATGTTGTAAACCACAAGGTTTAAATAGACCAAATGTTGTCCATTTTTTAAAGTCTTTACTGTCCCTGCATCCAGGATCGAGCTAAGCAGAAAATAAATGATATACTGTATGTTGTGGGTTTTTTTTTTTTTTTTAAATGAAGTCTGCCATTTTGCTGCTGCCATTTCCATGTGCTTTGTTCAGAAGTCACACCCAAAGGATAAAATTACAGGTTGGTCTAAAGTGCGATAAGACCATGATTTAGGTGACTGGCTTTTCTTCTGGAAGCGCCAATGAAATAGTGTTTTAATTGCCGCCTTAGAATGTCACATGCATGCTATTGTTTATTTTCAGTTCTATTTCTGTCCTTGCCAAGTATGAGATTGCACATGACTTAAAGGGTTAAATATATTTGTACTGAAATGTATATAGGATGAGCGGTTTAGAGATTCATTTGCCGGTTGGTGCTCCGTTTGTTATTCCCACGAGAAGTTAATGATCTTCAGTGCTGAGACCATAAAGGGACTTTGCTAGCTCAGGAAAAAGTGTGTTTTAATAAGTGTTAAAAGTTCAACTATCTCAGACACGTGAACACCCACACCCAAAGGGCTTCTTTTCCGACTCGCTGTTTTACAGGACGTTCAGTATTGCACCAATCCATTTTCTGTACTGCTTATTCATTACAGGTCATGGGGAAGCTGGAGTCAATCCCAGCTGACATTAGGGGTGTTCACACGGCAACTTTTACTCCGGTGTAGCCCCTGAAAGCTGCTTAAACCGGTGCAAATCTAACCCTGCTCGGGAGGTGGTTTAAGAAATTTACTCCAGAGTAAATGCTAGTTTGCGGGGGCAGCACCGATATAAAATGGGACGTCTGAACGCTACAGGGGTAGACTCGCTACGCGTGAGGAGAGTTGATTACATACGGGCATTGCATAATTTGCATCCTGGTATTTTGCGCTTCCAAAATGGCGAATATCAACAACAACAGAACTGCGTGTCTTCCAGTGTTGCCAGATTGGGCGGTTTTAAGTGCATTTTGGCGGATTTGAACATTTTTTGGGCTGGAAAACGTCAGCAGTATCTGGCAACACTGGTGTCTTCATCCACGTTGTTTTCCCGGCGCTTGGTGATGCCATGACAACCGGGAAAAGGAAGTACATTTTCACGCATGCGCATATTTCATTTCCGCATTATTACTATCGTATAGCACGGTCGCAAAAACTGCCGTGTGAACGCAAGTGGGGCTGCACCGGTGCTAACACGCTTCTCTCTAGTAAGCAGGTTTGTGACGTGCGAACGCTCCACAAAATTTACACCGGTGTAAGTAGGGCTGCACGATTATGGAAAAAATGATGATCACGATTATCTTGATCAAAATTGTAATCGCGATTATTAATCACGATTATTCTTGATGTTGGGGAAATCACTTAAATTTTATTTCACTATATTCAAACAAGCAATATGAACAGCTTTCAGTGCAGAATGAAATTTAAAAGAGAAATTCTGATTTCCAAATGACAAATAAATGAAATTTATCCAAGAAATTACCAAAGGATGAAGGAACTGAAAACTCAATTGCAACAATTACACAGCATTATACTGAGGCCTACAAGTTTTTGGCTAGAAAGACCAGCCTATCAACATGCTCTGGCTTTAAACATGAGCGAAGGCAGGTCACAGCATTGCCTCCAGCGCTAAATAGTCTGTTGTTCTGACATAGTTAGCTTTTCTCTCTCACCTCAATCTGTTACCTACTCTCACGCTATCACCCCTTGAAGAAGAAACCGCTGCACTGAAGCTCTGCGCACTTGGCCAGTGTTGCCAGATACTGCTAACGTTTTCCAGCCCAAAATATGTTCAAAACCCGCCAAAAAGCACATAAAACCGTACAATCTGGCAACGCTTGGCTTGCTTGCTTATTTAGGCGGAGTAATGAAACCTTACATGCATCGTTCGCCCCCTAATGGTTTGGCGGAGTACTGGTCAAAAAGTGCTTAGATATGCAGTAGAGCCCGCATTTTAAATGGAAATAAATCGCGATTTTCATTTAATTTAATCGTGGCAGCCAAAATCGTGATTTTCGATTAAATTCGATTAATTGTGCAGCCCTAGGTGTAAGATATATCACAACAAAATACATCAATGCAAATATGTGTTGTGTGAACACCCCTATTGGGTGAGAGGGTGGAGTACACCCTGGACAGGTCGCCACTCTATCACAGGGCTAACGCTGAGAGACTGGCAGCCACTCGTACTCGCATTCACACCTCTGGGCAATTTAGAGTAGCCAGTTACCCTAATCCTCGTGTCTTTGGACTGTAGAAGGAAACCAGAGCACCCTGAGGAAACCCATGCAGGCACAAGGAGAACATGCAAACTCCACAAATACCCCTTTTCCACCAAATCAGTTCCAGGGCTGGTTCGGGGCCGGTGCTGGTTCACAACTCGTTCAACTTGCGAGCCAGCTGAGAACTAGTTTGCTTTTCCATAGCTTGCGGTGCTAAGGGAAGCCGCGCCATTACGTCATGTTACGTCACTGTATACGTCAGTTACGTCGCTACGTTTGCATAAACCTTGGTGCGAATATCGAAGCAAAAACAACATGGAAGAAGCAGCAGCAACAACAATAATAATGGATGACTTCGCGTTTGTACAGCTGCTGCTTCTCGTCGCTTAAAAATGGCGATCTTTCGCGATCTTATTGTTGTTGGTCTTAACAACTCCGCGCGCCCCCCCCCCCCCCCGCTGACGTAAGTGGTTCTTTCCTCTGGCCCAGCAGAGAGTTGGTGCTAGCCTGGAACTGTTTTTTCTGGCCCCAGAGCCAGTTCTTTGTCAGTGGAAACAGAAAACCTGGTTCCAAACTAAGCACTGGCTGCGAACCAGCCCTGGAACTGCTTTGGTGGAAAAGGGGCAAAAGAGAGACTGTGGTCGACCAGTAGGTTCAAACCCAGAACTTGTTTACTGTGAGGCAACAGTGCTGACCACTGCACCACCGTGCTGCCAAAGTTCACCATCATGTTTTTGAAAAATTGAATGTGGAACTAATGGAGACAGCAAACATTTGACTCAAATTTCCAGAGTGCAGTGAAGTTATACAAGAAGGTGCACAGTTATGGCCCTTTTCCACTACCCTTTTTCAGCTCACTTCAGCTCACTTCAGCCCGACACGGCTTGCGTTTCGACTACCAAAAACCAGCACGACTCAGCTCGTTTCAGCCCTGCTTAGCCCCTAAAACTCGCACCGTTTTGGAGTGGGGTTGAAGCGAGCCAAACCGTGCCGACTGAGGTTGGGGGCGTGAGCAGACACTCCCCTGTGCACTGATTGGTTAGGAGGCGTGTCCTCACATGCCCCCACACGCCCCGCGAGCGCGCTGGGATCTGTAAACACCGCAAACCCGGAAGGAGAATAATTATGAATTACGAGAATTTCTGAAGCCTTATGCGCCTCGCCTCATCTATACGCTCTTGCCAGTATCTGTCCGCGTTGTCGGTGACAACAAGCCACAGCACCAAGACCAGCAACACTAACGACTCCATGTCCTCCATGTTTATTGTTTACTATTCGGGTCGTGAGACTACCGCTGAAAAGATCACTGAATCGGTGACATACAGAGCATCGTGGACGAGTTCGCGGAGCGCAAGGCTCGCCGTATGCCCTTCAAATAATGCGCGCAGTAGGCTATTGATGTTTTATTATGAGCCATGTACAGTATGTCACCTAATGTTTTTTTGTTTCTGAGTTACATGTTCGTTTGAAGGACTTAATGCACAAAATAACATAGTTGCACCCCGTAGTGTTGAAATTGGTAAACACAGTGCATTCAGTGAGGTTTGCACCGCCCTCCTTTTATTTCTGACTCTTCCTGTCACCACTCTGAGCGCTCATTCGTGTGCCCTTCAAATAATGCGCGCAGTATAGGCTATTGATGTTTTATTATGAGCCATGTACAGTATCCTAATGTTTTTTTGTTTCTGAGTTACATGTTCGTTTGAAGGACTTGATGTACTAAATAACATAGTTGCACCCGGTAGTGTTGAAATTGGTAAACACCGCAGTTGCGGACATTTTGTAGCCTAAAATGATGTTATGATAAGCTTTAATAAAGGGCCCGGTCATTTGCCCCGCCCCCGGCCCGGCTCTGACTTGTTCCGCCACTGTCACTGATGTCACTGTTTGCGCTGCTTAACGACATCACGTGACGTCCACCCACTTTCGCTAACTCCACCCAATGTGTCCACCCACTTCCAGCCAGCACGGTTCAGCGCGGTTGTAGTCGAAATGCAACTCCAACAGCCCCGCTCAGCTCGACTCGGCTCGACTCGGCACGGCACGGCTCAGCCGCGTTTGTAGTGGAAAAGCGGCATTATACAGCAGGGACTCAATGGAAGGAGGAGGGTGCTAATGGCAACGTTAGCATGAAAGTCAAAGCTTTGGAAGCTGATCTGTTTTGAAGCGTGTCCACGGCTGAGGGGGTGAGCGAGCCAGACAGTCTCTTTCAGTAGAAGAGTAACAAGTACTTAAATCCCACTTGTGCTATTAGCGGTTAGTTGAATGGCCTTGTGGTCAACTGGGAATCTCTTGGATGTTATGAAGATCACATTCTTGTTTTTATATGTAAGTCTTATAGGGAGTTGTTCTCTTTTCAGTGCATGCAAATACTTTTATAGTAAGCTAAATTAAGGATTATAATTGGACCCTAAGTTTCATTGCATTGAAAACCTAATTAAAGGTACACATCTACATTCCCAGGTAGAAGGTGCATACAAAAGATGTTCCCTTGATGGTTCTAACTCGGTGAAGAGATCCACAAGCGCCAGTGACTGGTGGTTTTCTCCGCCTACACAGACGGTCTGCGCCGGCTACTCGATCCCTGGAAAAATTTTTTTTTTTTAAATTGCCTTTCAATGTTCAAGCAATTTTTATAGTCTTTGCTGCAAATCCAATTATTTCACCGTGAAATTGTCTTTGATTCGGGTCATGACTGGAAGCAAGGTCATATTTGTTGATTGATTCTCGCAGTCTGATTGGCTGAGCCAGACCACATGACCATGCTGTAGCGTAATGTAGTTATGTTACAGAGCCAGGCAGCATACTACAGAGGGGAACTGCGAAAGCAAAGCACACACACACATCTGGAAGGAAATTTCATACATATTTTGCAAGTATTTTACAGGGAAATGGTTAGTAACTTATTAACTGAGAATGCACTAGAAGGCATCTCATCTCATCTCTAGCCGCTTTATCCTTTTACAGGGTCGCAGGCAAGCTGGAGCCTATCCCAGCTGACTACGGGCGAAAGGCAGGGTACACCCTGGACAAGTCGCCAGGTCATCACAGGGCGACACATAGACACAGACAACCATTCACACTCACATTCACACCTACGGTCAATTTAGAGTCACCAGTTAACCTAACCTGCATGTCTTTGGACTGTGGGGGAAACCGGAGCACCTGGAGGAAACCCACGCGGACACGGGGAGAACATGCAAACTCTGCACAGAAAGACCCTCGCCGGCCACGGGGCTCAAACCCGGACCTTCTTGCTGTGAGGTGACGGCGCTAACCACTACACCACCGTGCCGCCCACTAGAAGGCATGTAAATTTAAAAATTTTCTGGGGGGGGGGCATGCCCCCAGACACCCCCCCCCCCCCCCCCCCACCCAAAAAAAAAATGTATAAGTATGCCTTTGGCATGCTGCAGTGGCTTTGCCATCGCAAATTCCAGAGCCGCCTACCACTATTTATAAATAAATAAATAAATAAATAAAGCCAGCTACTTCAGATTTTCTGGAGAAACCCTGACGGTGATGAGGAAAAGTACAGTTCAGCAGTGACCAGACCCCTTCACCTAGAACTGCTTTCTGATTAGGTTAATATTGGCCTCGTATACTGTGAACCCATACGCACAATAGTTAAATGGTCAATAACAAAATCCGCACGTCTAGGGTTACTCAACAATCTCAACAAGGCCCAGTTTTGTGAATGGTTGTGGTTAGATAGTTCAGCAGGCTGCGTGTCTTGGATAAAGGAACTTGTCTGTGCTGATCATTTAATCTTACTTTCAGTTGGTTGTTTTTCATTCGCACATTGTTTGATGTCTATTCTGACAAGTCTGGCAGCTGTTCTTGACCATGCCCTTCTCGTATATCTCCAAAAGAAGACAGATTAAATACCACACTCCTTACTGGAGTCCTGGGGCTGTTTAAGTAACTTAAAAATTGTTTCAACATTTGTTCAGTATTCCATTACACTGTGGGAAAGATTTACGCATTTCTCAATGTTGAAAACAGACAGGGCAGAAGAGATTAAGTGTTTAACATTTGAAATATTGAATATTGTTTGTATCCATAATGTGTAAAATACATATTGTGTAAAATTGGCTGAACATACTGCAAAAACCATTCCCTTATACGATCTGCAGAGTGGCTGACAACTCCACAGGAGGCTGCGGTAGTCAGTGCTGTCATAGTAGTATCGACTATTCGATTGGGTAGAAATGGGCTTATCCATATGAGGGGAAATGAACAGGTAGCCCCAGGTCCGTGCGAATAAATGTCATGCATGCACCTATCAAAAAGAGCACAAATATCGGCATTCTGTTGAGGAGAATGTGCCTCATAGGTGCAGGTTGCGTACAAGATCGATCAAAAGTACATGCAGCCATTTTCCCCCCATGTTAAGATAGGAGCTGAAATGAGAATGACCTTTATAAGTTAAAACTCAATAAACGTAGTAGTGCTTCTAGTACAATTCTTTTGATGGGGTTTAATGACTGGAACCTTCCCCCAGACAGCGCACGCTTTTCACAAACTGGCATCCGAGACATTGATCTGCTGTCGTCTTGAAATAACAGCATGATCAGAATCAAGTTTGAAGGTGGTTCCTTCAGAACTGGTTTACGGTAGTACATTTGAGTGGGTCATGTACTCTGCTGGTCTGCTGTTTGTTTGGATATTTGCAAGTTTATGGCACCTCGTGAAACCGGATTGTACCTCCAGGTATTTACTCTGATTTTATAAAAGGGGCGCTTAATGACCATTTAGCATTGAGAGCTGAATAGGGACAGCAGTTGGTCCCGTTTCAGTTGGTATTCTGTGGCTAAACTCCATGGTGAAAACAGAAATGGGGATGAACTTTTACTGTTCTTATGGAATGGTACAGTAATAATGCTAATGAATGTAAGCATCGTGGTATCTGTAACGAAACGACAGCAGTGTCGCAGTCATAAGGCTCATTTGACATGAGATGCAGTACATGTATCAAACGGAGGTGCCATGTCCAGTACAATGCACTGTTAATCAGTGTGGTCTTTTTTACTGGATGCACTGTTGAATCATAAATCAATGCGATTCGCGGTCCAAATCCTGCGCTCTGACTGGCTGGCGAGCGGGTCCGTATCCTACGGTACAGACTCGGTTACGGACCTCTGGCGACTCACTCGTTCACAACAACAAACATAGTAGCATTTTTTGTCAACATTTTATCTTTTTTTTTTTTTTAAATAAGATTTATTTATAAGATTATCAAAAATCTTATACATTTTTGCCGGCATTTCTCAGGAGAATAACATTATCACTATCCATGCTGTAAAATTAATGACAGTGTTCACAGCGAAAGCGAGTTTTACTACCCTGAGGAAGAAGAAAGAAAACATTTTCAGGAGAAAGCTAAAACCTGGAACTTGCTAACACCGAGCAAAAACATGGCTGAATCCTGAATGACTCAATTTTGTATAAATAGGGGACTACATAGGCGGCAAAATGTAGTTTTTTTCCTGCCATGGAAGTGCACTTGTGTACTGAGGAGGAGGCCATTTGCATTACAGCCGTGAATGAGGAATCAAAATGGCGGCTCGGCTTGGTTTTCCCTGTCGGGCACTCTTGCTTTCTGTTAGAATTTGTTAAAGAAAAAAATATATTATTTACCAGCTTAAGCAGGGGTGCCAGGGTGAAATTGGTCAGGGGGCCAGATTGTTTTCAAGTGGGACCTCAGGGGGCCGCATTACCGGCGTGACAAGACCAAACACTAAACAAATAGACATACTATTTGATATCATTTATGAATATAAATATTATTTATAAATGTTTGTTTTTTTTAAATAATAAAAAAACAACAAAATGGACAAGGACACACAAAAACACAACTAAACTGTAAATTACTTTGATCAGATTTATTGACAACTTGCACATAAAACCATGTCAATACACAGGCCTAATTAGGCCAATTAAAAAAGATGGCCCTAAGTAGCCCTAAAGAAGTCAAAAGATGTGCCAAGGTTAAGTACTCCACCAACAGGCCAAGTGACTAAATATTCACTAGAACTTAATAATAAAAAGACATAAATAACAGATGGTACATTAACTTAAACAACTCCCACAAACTCCCACAAACATACCCTCCCAATCATTACTTCACAGCACTATGTTACATGGGCAGACAAGCCAGCTACATTTTACATGTCGAAGCCAGAAGCCTTTTATTTTTCACCAGCTTGTCCACATTGGGGGACAGGCTCTGGGCCGTGGCTATTTTCATGACATCATTGAGATGTCCATGTGTCATACGATTGCGCATTTTCGATTTATTAATATTCATAACTGAAAATGCCTGCTCACATAAATATGTTGTCCCAAACATAGAGTATTTTACCTGCAAATGCAGTGATAGTCGGGTACTCAGGTGGCAACGATTGGTAGAATGATTCAATACCAACAGATTTGTACATGTCCTTCAACCGCGTGCAGCATTGCAAGTCTATCAGTTCCATTTGCATCGCCTCGGGGACCTCGGAAGCATCCGTGGTGAATGGAGAGCCAAAAAACGCAAAGTCCTTTTCCAGTTCAGTGAAAACCGTGAATCGATTGGCAAACTCGTGCATGAGACCGGAAAGCAAGTTTGCATACTTGTCCATGCTCTGATGACTGACAGACAGATTTCAAACAGGGGAAGTGGGCTGCATTGCGCTGACAGAGCTGTGCCTTCCATAACGCAAGTTTACGTTGAAACGCACGGACACCGTTGTAATACTCGGTAACGAGTTTGTTGCGACCTTGCATATTAACATTCAATAAGTTCAGGTGTTCGGTAATGTCCACTAAAAAGGCAAGGTCCCTGGTCCATTCGGTGTCGTCCAATTCCTCCACAGGCTTCCCTTTAGCCTGCATGAACTCGGCTATCTCTTTGCGCAATTTGTAGAACCGTTTGAGCACTGCGCCTCGGCTCAACCAACGCACATCGGTGTGATAGGGAAGGCCCTGGTGGATGTCATTTTCAGATAAAAATGCATCGAATTGCTGGTGGTTGAGCCCTCTCGCTCTGATAAAATTGACAGTGGCAATATAATTTAAAATTTAAACAGTCTGTGGCGCGAATTGGACCGATGCAAATGGCAGGGCCATCAGGCAAATCTCCGCCTCTGATGTCAATGCGATCGGCAGTGAAAGACAGGTAATTGTTCTGTAATTGTTCGATGGGGTGCGGCAGACATTGATGGCTCTCTGCCGGCCGAACGATTAGAGGGCCATCAGCAAGGGGGCCGGATTAGATGTTCATTCGGGCCGGATCCGGCCCGCGGGCCGCCACCATGGCACCAGTGAGCTTAAGGTCGGACCGTATGGTGAAATGCCGTGACCTCGACCCAGAGGGCCTCGCTCAGTACTTTTAAGACCTCGGTCACGGTATTTCACGATATGGACCTCCCAGCTGGTAAATTTAATTTATATATATATATATATATATATATATATATATATATATATATATATTAATGTGTACATGCGTACCGTCAAATACGTACGTACTGTCAAATACTTTTTTTATTCCATATTTTGTTGCTCTTTTTTTTTTGGGGCGGGGTGTTTTGAGTAGAGTTTTTATTTCGTCCTCGGTTGGTTCAGCAGCATGCTCTGCCATTTTAGTTTTTCTCTACTCACGGTATATGAGCTAATAGACTACTAGTAGTCACCAATCCAAGCACACGATTGCGCCTATCCAGTGAATGTGGATAGAATTTTATTGATTTTTTTTGCTGTGTGGGGGAGGGGGGGAACCTCTTAAGAGAGAATATTGTCAGTATGGGTGACTTTTATCTAATTTCTTATTAGATTATTATTATTATTATTATTATAATAACCCAAGATTATTTGGCTTACTCTTGGGTGTTTTTACTCCTTTCAAGCTTTAATTTTTTTTTAATTTTATTGGCAGATAATTTTGCAAAATTTAAAGCTTGAAATGAGTAAAAGCGTCTAAAAGTAAGCTAAATAATCCTGAGTTCTAATCGTTTCATAAGAAATATTAGATAAATTCACCCATAAAGATGCTTTCTCTTAAGATATTTTTTGCAGTGCATATAAATAAAATATGTGCATGCCATTTAGATATGATTTGTAACTAGGAATGTTAAACGGAGTATTAGGTCTCGATTTAAAAGTTTAAAAAAATAACTTGAGGTGCTGCAGGGTACAAGCGTGAAAATCTCCATGGAGTAGCATGTGATCGTGGACAGTGGTAATACATGTCCGTAATAATCTAATGGTCATTATTGATGTATATTTTAGTTGTTGTTCTAGTGTAGTGAGGGTGGTGTTGGGCCACACGTACCAATGGTGCTTTGGGGTCCGCCCCCCTTCTTTTAAAATCAGGTGTCTGCGCCCCCCCCCCCCCCCCCCCCCCCCCCAAAAAAAAAAAAATTTCCTGAATTATGATGTTCCTTGTTGGTAATGGTACATCCCTTCTGATTTCTCTTCAGCTGTGTGAAGGGGCAGTGTTTTGTGTTCTAGGGCTTGTTATAGCTGTGGTCCTAATCTCATCGGCTCACTAGCCACAACAGTCCTGCACACGGTACCAGCGCTCTTGTGCATTTTGTGTCTATCAAGAACACACATTCCCATATCTGCAGCAGGGTCACTAGAACAGGAAGAGGTGACGTTGGGCTTGCTGTAAATGCAGCACAGCTCACTTAAAATACAACGCCTGACAGTAGAACGGTGAACAAACTGCATATTGCTATTTTAATTATTTGTCAGTGTAATGATGATCATGTTGCAGTGTAAACACTTTCTTCTGCTGCCTCAGACCAGTACAGTGACATCCTTACAATTTAAATAAAGCTCATAATAATATATAGAAAGTTGCACAGTTAAAGTGAAATATGCGGTCATATTTTAGTCACTTTTTAATAGGAACACCTGCACCTCTGTTCGTTCATGTATTAATCCAGTTTAGCCCTGGGTATGGCTTTTTAAACTGCGACCGGTGGTGAGTCTCAGGTCCAGGAGGACTTGAGTATCGGAGAAAGTGGAATTACCCCTTAATCACCATTGCTCCCAGGTCCGCTCTGACCCGGAGTGGTAGCACCTGCCTGGGTTCCAGCTATGGGTTAAATAGTCCATTGCCAATAAGTCGATGGCAGCAGGGTACTGTATGGTGCAATGTGGCAGGTGAACCCAAAGGGTCAATAAGGTGGGAAAGTAATCTCATCGCCCCCTACTGGATGCGTTCCAACCTCTATGGCAAAATGAATGGGAATATCTTTTCAAAAAATTACATTTCGGGTTACACTTCAAAGTTAAGACAATGGCTTCCATATGTTGTGCATGTCAGGCAGCTCTGTCGATCCTGGTGATCATACTTTTATTTTTTCCACCGATTTTGAATTGTTTTGAATGTTTTTTAATAAGCTGATTAAAGACTACATGGACCCGACGTCGCGTATGTGACGTCACCGCAAGTCTAGCGCCTTTCCAAATCTGTAGCAGGTAGCGGCCGGCGAGTAGTCTACATCAACATGCCGATTTGTATAGCGTGGTTGGCAGAGTATTTCTGTACCAAATAAGAAATGCATCCCTCGTGGGGATAACCATTACAGATCAGGACATATAGTCAACTGCCGCTATTCACAGGGAGAGCTGTCAGCACTCGTAAGGGCTAGCATGAAGAACAAAACTTATCAAGCCTACTGCTGACGTAATATGAGCGACTCTGACGAGACAGTTTGGTCGTAGTCCGTTTCTGACAGGTTAGGCGCAATTTCGATCTTTTAAAAGACAGTGAAATTTCACCTGATACTTTCACAGTTAGTAGATAATCCCAACATATACAACATATTTTTTGGGGGTGTACAAGTTCCACGTCGTAACTTCGTAGGATTTTTAATTTTTTTTTAAATCGGGTTTATGGGATTTTCAATAGTATGGCTTTCGGCTTTGGAACGCTACCACTAGGATCGCTGTGTTTCACTTTCCCTCCCTATGGCATGCAGAGGAGCCACTCAAATGGCCAACGGATGGCATCACTCGGCAAGTTAGTTGTCACTGCGGGGCAACTTCCATACCTGTCAGATCTGTGGCACTTTTGTGCACGACTTGGCATCAGGCCTGGAGGTCCAGAGAGACAACACGATGGGGGCACGACATTGTTTGTCTTGCCTTAATGTGCAAGGCGCTTCATTAGGAAAGGAGAATTACGCATGGTCCATCTGCATTTCTGTGCATTCTAATGAAGCAGTCATCATCGCTAGCAATGGACAGCCAATGACGACTAATCCAGTTGGCCATGTGGCAGCAGAGCCGCGCATAAAATCATGCAGGTACAGAGTAGGAGCTATACTTAAAGTGCATATCACGGGTAAATTCAGGAGCAAGATCAATGTAATTCTATTTTATATTAAACTTTGGTCAAATATCTCTCTAACATTCTGCATTCTCTGCAACTTTTTTACCTTGCGCAATACCAGAAAAATTCAGTTGAAATCAAGCTGTTTGAGGCAAATTGGTCCGCCTCTGAAAAAACTTGGCATTTGGATTTCCCGGCAAACATTGATTTTCGTGACATTGCGTGCGGGACGCCTCCTTCTGAATCCTACGTCAGCGTTGGTCTACACAGGCTGTGCACTGAAACTGTGCAAGCTCTCGCAGCCTGCTGGTGCTTCTGCAGGTGACGTCACGAATCTGGCTCCAGACTCCCTTGGGATTTTCCCAGACAAGTTTTTATTTTTTTTCTGCTGTAGACAGATGGCCTTGTGCAAAATTACCCTTCTGGATGAGTGTGTAAAGGGATATGCTTTCATATTAAAAAAAAAAAAAAAAACGAAATTGGTCCAGAATATGCACTTTAAGGTTCATATCAAACATTAGGATACGGGCAAGTGATGAGCGACTGAGTGGCATAGTTGGTGCCGGATGGGTTTATTATTATACCCCCCACAAACAAAGTTTTGGGGGGTGTTTATAGGAATCACCCTGTCCGTCCGTGTGTCTTGTAAGCGCAGCAACTCCTAAATGGTTTTGATGGATTTTGATGAAACTTTACACAGTTGCAGTATACCACCTGAAGATGTACATGAAGGAAAATGGTCCTGGTCTGATGTTTCAAAGGGGACATAATTCAACTTATTCCCTTGTATATGGCAATATATGATAAGCTCATAAGCAGGGAGTACTCTATAGTGTTTACTCACCGTTGTTTGTTGTTTTTAAAATTATTATTATTCGACAGCACGGTGGTGTACTGGTTAGCACCGTCGCCTCACAGCAAGAAGGTTCTGGGTTCGAACCCAGCGGCCGACGAGGGCCTTTCTGTGTGGACTTTGCATGTTCTCCCTGTGTCTGCGTGGGTTTCCTCCCACAGTCCGAAGATGTACAGGTTAGGTTAATTGGTGGCTCTAAATTGACCATGAGTGTTGAACGGTTGGTTGTGTCAGCCCTGCGATGAGCTGGCGACTTGTCCAGGGTGTACCCTGCCTCTCGTCCATGGTCAGCTGGGATAGGCTCCAGCTTGCCCCCCGTGAACCTGCACGGGATAAGCGGTTACAGATTAAAAAAAAATAATTATGATTCCAAAAACTGTTGATTTTCACATACAGCTGTCTTTATAGTTTTATACAGAATGGTGAGATAAATATTCAACAACTTTTTGCAAAACCAAAAGCAGAAAACCTCCAGTGAGACCGTTCTTTGGGCAGAAATGCACTGTTTGAGAGCGGTTGGAGGAGAATTGCTACACTCGTACGAGCTGACAAGAAGGATATAACGCGCACAGCCACTCTCTGCAACCATGATGAGCTGAAAAGCATCTCCGAACAGAGAACACGCGACACACTGAACCTTGAGATGGATTACAACAGCAGAAGGTCCCTATCATACCCCTTTTCCACCAAATCAGTTCCAAGGCTGGTTCGGGGCCAGTGCTGGTGCTGGTTCACAACTCGTTCAACTTGCGAGCCAGCTGAGAACCAGTTTGCTTTTCCATAGCTCGCGGTGCTAAGGGAAGCCACGCCATTATGTCACTGTATACGTCAGTTACATCGCTACGTTTACATAAACCTTGGCGCGAATATTGAAGCAAAAACAACACGGAAGAAGAAGCAGCAGCAGCAACAATAATAATAATAATAATGGATGACTTCGCGTTTGTACAGCTGCTGCTTCTTGTCGCTTAAAAATGGCGATCTTTCGCAGTCTTGTTATTGTTGTTGGTCTTAACAACTCCGCCCCCCCACTGACGTAAGCGGTTCTTTCCTCTGGCCCAGCAGAGAGTTGGTGCTAGCCTGGAACCGGTTTTTCTGGCCCCAGAGTCAGTTCTTTGTCAGTGGAAACAGAAAACCCGGTTCCAAACTAAGCACTGGCCCCGAACCAGCTCAGGAACTGCTTTGGTGGAAAAGGGGCATTAGATTCCACTCCTGTCAGTCAACAACAGGAGTTATGTGAATGAGGCATATGTCCATAAATGATCATGCCACCTAAGGATGCAAACCTACGTTAGGATTGCTGTACAACCGATTCCGTGTTGTAACGAGGTTTCAGTTGGAAAATGCCAAGAAATGAGCGTAGAATTCTGTTTTGAAGATAAACTGTAAAATAGAGAACCTTTTATTATGCATGGATGGCAGTTGGTGGATCAATACATCTCGTTGAGAAGTCTCTCCTTATACAACTGATGCTCTGTGAACAGGAGGAAATGGGAATCTGTGGCTCCGAGCTGTGAATGGCTACAGCTCTGCAACCCGGGCACACGCAGCGATGCTGATCCCACAGGAGGGAAATCGTGCATATGCGACCAGTGTTGAAGCTGATGCAACTTGCTTCAGTTTGGAACCAATACACCTCTTTCCTGCAGTGCCATACTATACTATACTATAAATGCTTATGTTGTCATTACATTACTGTAATGCTCCTTCAGATGTACAAATAAAACACTGCATGCTGAGCTCAGGCCAGATGGCAAAGTATTTAAGACTACATCTTCATATTTGAATGGGAGAGGACAGAAATTAATGACTGTCCTCAAGGTCAGCTGTCATAAATGATTCACATAGAATAATTGAGTAAAGCCACATCCTGTGTGTGTGTGTGGAGAGTCCAGAATTTTCAGTGGAGTTTTTAGAGAACATAACAGTCTTGAAATGGAATAAAATTGGCCTCTTTTCTCTGAGACAAACCTCGTATGGGAATAAAAACCTTCTGGTAGAACTATTGTATTGCTCTTTTGTTCATCCATAAGGGCACTTTCCTTCTGTGTTGGAGACTGACTGACTAACTCCCAGCTGGCAGCAGAACTTTGCTAAAATGTTAGGGCTTCCCAGAAGACTTCAACTTCTGTTTCTTAGTAATTGTTGACAAAACCAACAAGTAAATTCCAAATGTGTCATGAAGTGTTGTTCACGTTGTACAGTCCCCCTGCAGACCCTAAAGAGTGCCCCCTAGTGCCCTCACAGCGTGCGGCTTGGATGTGTGAGATAAGTTAGTTGTTTATTATTATTATTAGTGTGCTTGCTCAAAGGCAAGCACACTGTTCTTAAGTTTACTTATTCTGCCTTATTCCGACACGTTTTTTGGATCCACTCCTCCTCCTAGGGCGTTCGAGGTAGAGACACCGTTCCAACTCTGAGACGTCTGTCCCGAAGTGGTGTAGTGTGCTTGTGTACAGCTTTTGGATCGACGCGTCCGTTCTCTTGTTCTTGTCATTTTTCTTTTGTTTTTTTCCCATAGAGAATGAATCGAATCGTCCTACTCGGACACGCTGCATCGCAGATGCACCAAACCTCATGTGATACTTCAGGCCAACTCCCCCGACACATGCATGCAATCAGTTCTGACCCGCACTCACATTTTTCCTTTCTTTTTGCTCATCCCTTTTTCCTCCATAGGCTTGCATTGATTTTTGGCCCCATTGAAAATGAATGGTGTTTCAGGAGAAAAATTTTCACTCTCCAATTTTTTTTAACCAAGTGACCAAAACTTCAAGAAACTTCACTTGATGCCTCAGGCCAAGTCCCCGCACAGATCCATCCCCTCATCTGAGACCTGCACTCGTCTTTTCCTTGGTTTTCACGCATCTCTTTTTACCTCCATAGGCTTCCATTGATTTTTGGCCCCATTCAAATGAATGGAGTTTTGCTCAGTAACACTTCACCACACATCCACCAAACTTCATACGGCACCTCAGGCCAAATCACCATCACACACGATATCGGTTCTGACCCGCACTCGGCTTTGTCTTGCCTTTCATTCGTCCATTTTTTTTTCTCCATTTTGCCGCTAATCAGTGGAAGCTTGACTGAGTCATTCCCCCCTTCCCCCATAGGTGGTGATGCATTTGGCAAGGATCTGCTCATTTGAGACTTGGACAGCAAATCAACTTCAACTCAATGGCCACTTTATTAGGAATACTTACACGCACCCGATAGCAATTAGCATATAAGCATTAACGTGTTACCATGCTAGCTGTTAGCATGTTACCCATTACGATATCATGCCTGCTGTTAGCTTGTGAGTTGTTAGCATGATAGCATGCAGAGTTCGCATGTTTGCTGTTAGCGAGTTCGCCTGAGCATGTTAGCATGCTAGCTGTTAGCATGTCATCCTCAGCGTGTTAGCATGTTAAAAGTTAACATATTAGCCATTAGCATGTTAGCATGATAGCTATTAGCCTTAGTGTTATGGCCCTTTTCCACTACCCTTTTTCAGCTCGCTTCAGCTCACTTCAGCCCGACACGGCTCGCGTTTCGACTACCAAAAACCAGCACGACTCAGCTCGCTTCAGCCCTGCTTAGCCCCTAAAACTCGCACCATTTTGGAGTGGGGCTGAAGCAAGCCGAAGCAAGCCAAAGCGAGCTGAGTGAGGCTGGGGGCGGGAGCAGACACTCCCCTGTGCACTGATTGGTGAGGAGGAGTGTCCTCACATGCCCACACACGCCCCGCAAGTGCGCTGGGATCTGTAAACACTGCAAACCCGGAAGGAGAAGAATTACGAATTGCGAGAATTTCTGAAGCCTTATGCGCCTCGCCTCATCTATACGCTCTTGCCAGTATCTGTCCGCGTTGTCGGTGACAACAAGCCACAGCACCAAGACCAGCAACACTAACGACTCCATGTCCTCCATGTTTATTGTTTACTATTCGGGTCGTGAGACTACCGCTTAAAAGCTCACTGATGTCACTGTTTGCGCTGCTTAACGACATCACGTGACGTCCACCCACTTTCGCTAACTCCACCCAATGTGTCCACCCACTTCCAGCCAGCACGGTTCAGCGCGGTTGTAGTCGAAATGCAACTCCAACAGCCTCACTCAGCCCGACTCAGCACGGCACGGCTCAGCCTGACTCAGCCGCGTTTGTAGTGGAAAAGCGGCATTAGAATTTTAACAAATAGCATGTTAATCATTAGCATGTTAGAATGCTAGCTGTTAGCATGTTATCTATTAGCATGTTAGCATTAACATGTTAACATGCTAGCTTTTAGCATGTTAGTATGCTGTTAGCATGTTGGCATTAGCATGTTGGCATGCTAGCTTTTAGCATGTTGGCATGATGGCTGTTCTGCTACGGCTCAGCAAGCACACTTTGCATTTTCTCTGCGGAAATGCAGTCTAGTTGTTGTTACTCCTCCAGTCATCCATTATCCGTAACCGCTGACCTTGTGCAGGGTCGTAGGCAAGCTGGAGCCTATCCCAGCTGACTACAGGCGAGAGGCGGGGTACACCCTGGACAAGTCGTCAGGTCATCGCAGGGCTGACACACAAAGACAAACAACCATTCACACTCACATTCACACCTACGGTCAATTTAGAGTCACCAGTTAACCTAACCTGCATGTCTTTGGACTGTGGGGGGAAACCGGAGCACCCGGAGGAAACCCACACGGACACGGGGAGAACATGCAAACTCCACACAGAAAGGCCCTCGCTGGCCACTGGGCTCAAACCCAGAACCTTCTTGCTGTGAGACAACAGTGCTAACCACTACACCACCGTGCCGCCCTTTTTTTTTTTAAATTATTATTATTATTATTTAATTGCCAATATGTATTGAATAATGCTTCTGGATGTAATAGCTAATTATTGGTGGCTGCCTGACATCTTGCTTCTCTTTTCCTGACTGACACATAACAGGGCTGAGGAAGGACGTTAAGTACATGAACATCATGAACCACTTGATGGATAGATCGAGGCCATTAGGGCACACGCAGTTCTTCGGTTTTCTCCAGAGGAGGTGGTTGAGAGGTGGTAGTGTGCAGCGAGATAAAGGATCCGGATGTGTTGTGATAAAGGGCTGGACAAATTGGTAGCCCTGGACAAGCAGATTTCATGGCTAGTCCCTTTTGTGCGTGTGTGTGTCTCCGCCCCAAGGTGGTGATGGCGTTTATATTTTCAGGATGTCCCTGTGTCTGTGCCAGAGTTCCACTCCTCTGGATTGATGATTTTCATCATTCATCTATACACCCATTTCGAACAACAAAGTACGAGTATTGCGACTATCTTTCTTTTTTTTGAATTATTGTCTCTCTTTTCTCTCCTCCTTCAAATGTTATGGCTTTGTTCTCACAATATTGTGACTTCTTCTCAATCTTTTATTTTTGATTATTTAAACAGTGGCCCGAAAACACTGTCGGAGGTTCAAGGACAAATGACTGTTTTATTTGACGGCTTCCTTCCTGTTTAATGCGTTTTCAGGCTATTTCAGGTGTGAAAATTAATCGGTAGGACTAGACCTGTTTGAGGTAGAGGAATACTGGTTGATGCTGTTGGCGTGGAGTTGTTCTTTTAGAAGAGGAAGCAGCCTTTATTTGTCACATGCACACTCGAGGACAGTGAAATTCGTCCTCTGCATTTAACCCATGTGAAGCAGTGAAAAACACAAGTGAGCAATGAGTGCACGCACGCACACGCAGAGCAGTGGGCAGCAATGCTGCAACGCCCAGGGAGCAGTTGGGGGTTAGGTGCCTTGCTCAAGGCCACCCCATGTTAACCTAACTTTATAGCTTTTGTTTGTTGGTTTAACAACCAAAGAAGAAAAATAAATCCTATTGACTTTTTTTGTGAAACCAAAACTTTCATTTTGTAGAGTTGTCTTAAAGGAACAGTCCACCGTACTTCCATAATGAAATATGCTCTTATCTGAATTGAGACGAGCTGCTCCGTACCTCTCCGAGCTTTGCGCGACCTCCCAGTCAGTCAGACGCGCTGTCACTCCTGTTAGCAATGTAGCTAGGCTCAGTATGGCCAATGGTATTTTTTGGGGCTGTAGTTAGATGCGACCAAACTCTTCCGCGTTTTTCCTGTTTACATAGGTTTATATGACCAGTGACATGAAACAAGTTCAGTTACACAAATTGAAACGTAGCGGTTTTCTATGCTATGGAAAGTGCGCACTATAATGACAGGCGTACTAACACCTTCTGCGCACTTCGGCAGCGCATTGATATCTGAGCTCCGTATCAATGCGCTGCCGAAGCGCACAGAAGGTGTTAGTACGCCTGTCATTATAGTGCGCACTTTCCATAGCATAGAAAATCGCTACGTTTCAATTTGTGTAACTGAACTTGTTTCATATCACTGGTCATATAAACCTATGTAAACAGGAAAAACGCGGAAGAGTTTGGTCGCATCTAACTACAGCCCCAAAAAATACCATTGGCCATGCTGAGCCTAGCTACATTGCTAACAGGAGTGACAGCGCGTCTGACTGACTGGGAGGTCGCGCAAAGCTCGGAGAGGTACGGAGCAGCTCGTCTCAATTCAGATAAGAGCATGTTTCATTATGGAAGTACGGTGGACTATTCCTTTAAACATGATGCGTTTTGTGGCGATCTTGTTGGTCTTGCGGTGGTCAGTTTGAACCCCTGCTGAACTACACACCTCAGCCAAGTTGTGATCATCTGATGGGGAGGAAAAAATGGACACAAGCCAGACTCCAATAATATCTGACTCTGTCAGTGACTTGGTGAATTTCTCATATGCTACTAGCTGGCCATACGTTATGACAATTTGCCACTTTTGAATCTAGCCAATTAGCTTTCCAGGCAAGCACACTGGCGCTTCTGTTTGGGTGAGTGAATAAAATTTGCCCGACCCTGTAATGATACGACCTTAGTGAGGTGTGGCCAGCACAATTTCATCTTCAGGCTTCTGTGAAACAGGATACCGGACCTGGCAGGCAGGCAGTGAAAGCATCTCACTCGTTTTTGCACGTATTACATTCGGATTAGCATTTGCCAAATAACAAGGAGTGTTGAGGTTACACTTTTTCCTTGCTGGACCAAATGAAGCGGTTTATCCACTGTACAAATCGAAGGCCATGATTCTGCGTCTCTGCTGTTGAATGTCAACGAGAGGAGGCGTAAATGTGTCTCAGAGGCAGCACTGGGTTCATGAATTAGCGCCTACCACAGCACCTGAGTAATGGCCAGATCTGTGCCTGCTCAAGTCATAAAATGTCAGAAGCAGACATTAATCTTGTTAGGCTTTCTGCCTAACCCAGTACCATTTCTCCCTCTGGTCACTGCTCGGCTAAGCAATGTTTCCATAGCAATGCGTGCTCTCGCTCTCTTCCTGATTCCACTCTTTTGGTGCGTCCTTTTTAAAGGGAGAGAAAATGGTAACGGCTGAGAAAATTCTCGGTAGGGCTAGCAACGTGTCTCAAATAACACCCCTTTCTATTCACTGCGCTGCAGCCGAGTTCTTACTCTTGTCATCAGGAGCATGTTGATAACGCTAAAAGGATAAGGTTGCCTTTGCATAATAGGTTTCAGTAGCACAGGGCTGCTCCTGTTCAGCTCTTATGATGTCCGGCATAATGCAAACTGAAGTTTGGCTTTTGTTTGCCGTGACCTGATTTTGGACATCTTTGAGTCTCATGTGGATTTAGATCTGGGTGGATCTGAACGTTCTCTTCCAGCCACTAGGCCTTGGGCTGAGGCTATACATGTCACACGGCTCATTTTACTTGACACTTATTATTTTCTGGCTTTTTCACGATGCTCATTGAATATTTAATAATACTGAGATTTATAGCTTTTTGGCATTTGGTACATTTATTCCCTTGCCTGATTTAAACCTGTTTTTTAAATACTTGTGGTTAATTGATGGTACTTGAGTTTGTTTGAAAAACAAGCCATGCTGGAGCTAGAACTGTGTTTCAGGCTTTATTAGTCTGACACCACCACCCACCTTGTCTCAGCATTAGGAAACAGACCAGAGAGGCCGGTCTGGAGAACAGTCATTCCTGGTCTCCTCCAGTCAGATTGATTTCATGGGCCCGTCGTCGTGTAAGTCAATACTCCCCACAGTGACGCTCTCATTCTCTCCTGTCAGAGCCCTGCCTTCACTGCTTAACACCCCCTGCTCACTTCTCACCACTGGCACCAAGTGGGCTGTGTGGTTATTACTGTGTTTTTGCCAAAACCCAGTTGGATGCACATGACGGCTCATGCAAATGATCTGCGTCCAGCTCGTTGCTAAGAAAAGAAAGTTTACTTAGGTGACGGAAAGCAGTTTTTTGCTTGGGTCTTTGAGATGACAAATAAGCAACAATGCAAAAAATGGCCTTTCAAAAATAAGAAATAAAAGATGAAAACAAAGCATATTTGCTTGAATCAGGTGAAAAAAAATCTGCCAATGGAACTAGTCAAATTTGACTTGGTAAGATTTCTTAAAGTAAGATGAAAAATCTAACCTGTTTTTAGATGAAATAATTCCAAAATAAGGTTGGGGAACTTATTATGCGAGATCTGATTTAACACAAAATAATCAAAATGGTTCTTATAACAAGATCGTACTTCTTACATTTAGCCATTCAAGTCATTTTTATTTATTTCATTTTAAGGGTATTTCACTTCAATTCATGACAAAGTCTTAGCAGTAAAACCTGAATTTAAGATAAATATACTAATATTAGGATTGTTAAATTCTGTGGTTGGTAGAAGAGAGCAACTGGACTTGCTGGAAAAGTCTTGAAGACGTTTCGCCTCTCGTCCGAAAGGCATCCTCAGTTCTGCCTGTCTAATAGGGAGTATCAAGTATTTGCCCTCTCATGGATCATCATAGAATCCGAATCAGAATGCTGATGGCTGCATTGTAGGTGGTTGATAGATGTCATATGCCGCTTTTCCACTACAAACGCAGCTGAGCCGTGCCGTGCTGAGTTGGGCTGAGCCGTGCCGTGCTGAGTTGGGCTGAGCCGTGCCGTGCTGAGTTGGGCTGAGTCGAGCTGAGTGGGGCTATTGAAGTTGCATTTCGACTACAACCGCGCTGAACCGTGCTGGCTGGAAGTGGGTGGACACATTGGGTGGAGTTAGCGAAAGTGGGTGGACGTCACGTGATGTCGTTAAGCGGCGCAAACAGTGACATCAGTGATCTTTTAAGCGGTAGTCTCACGACCCGGATAGTAAACAATAAACATGGAGGACATGGAGTCGTTGGTGTTGCTGGTCTTGGTGCTGTGGCTTGTTGTCACCGACAACGCCAACAGATACTGGCAAGAGCGTATAGATGAGGCGAGGCGCATAAGGCTTCAGAAATCCTCGTAATTCGTAATTCTTCTTCCGGGTTTGCGGTGTTTACAGATCCCAGCGTGCTCGCGGGGCGTGTGTGGGCATGTGAGGACACTCCTCCTCCTCACCAATCAGTGCACAGGGGAGTGTCTGCTCACGCCCCCAACCTCACTCAGCTCGGTTTGGCTCGCTTCAGCCCCACTCCAAAACCGTGCGAGTTTTGGGTGCTAAGCAGGGCTGAAGCGAGCTGAGTCGTGCTGTAATGAGGTAGTCGAAACGCGAGCCGTGTCGGGCTGAAGTGAGGTGGAAAAGGGCCAATAGACACCCACCTCTGTTCAGTGATGGTCGTTCTAGGTTGACAAAAATGAACGATCCTCTCTGGCTAAGATGTCTGCCAGTTTTTTGGAAGTCCTCTCATACTCCCGCACCAGTCGAAGGGATCTCATCCTAAAGTGCGTAGAAACATATCTGTGAAGATACTCAGTCATCCAGGTACATAGTAAGATTACTATGTACCTGGATGATGGAGGAACTTTCACAGATATTGTTAAATTCTACAACTAAGCATTGCTAGCTTAAAAGATTCTCCTTTTGTGACCTGTAATTAGTAAAATACTCTAGATATGAGACCAGAGACTATCTTGAATCAAGTTGACGACACGTGTAGCATTGCAACAAGTTTTTTTTTTTTTTTTTTCCCATTTCAACATTCAAACATTAAAACATCTCTTAAGATTCCACTTCCCCAGGACCTCAGGCACCAAGAAAAAAAAAGTCTACGCATTTTGACTTACAGTGCTTACACAACACCAAAGCAACAGTGCATTTTGGGGGCACTGACTATTCATGTGTACGAGGGAGGGGTTTACAAGATCAGGCACAAAAAAACAAGAAACAAAAAAAAAAAACACACTGAACTTAACTCACAGTATTCCAAAAAGACCTCACTGAAACGCCCTCCACTCACTCATAGGCTTTTTGAAGGCACTTGTCTGGTCTAGAGTCTGTACAGCATCTAGAAGGAGCTCACTCTGAATGACTGAGAAAACAGTCGCAGTAAACTTAGGATATGTAAGGTGGAGTTGAATTGTAATGAAAAATTCAAAGATTTCAGTAAAGTTCATTTATTCCCAAATAAAGCATACTTTTTTTTTCTTGAAACAAGATGAACCGCATTTAACAAATATCCAAAATGTACTTCTCATCTCATTATCTCTAGCCGCTTTATCCTTCTACAGGGTCGCAGGCAAGCTGGAGCCTATCCCAGCTGACTATGGGTGAGAGGCGGGGTACACCCTGGACAAGTCGCCAGGTCATCACAGGGCTGACACATAGACACAGACAACCATTCACACTCACATTCACACCTACGCTCAATTTAGAGTCACCAGTTAACCTAACCTGCATGTCTTTGGACTGTGGGGGAAACCGGAGCACCCGGAGGAAACCCACGCGGACACGGGGAGAACATGCAAACTCCACACAGAAAGGCCCTCACCGGCCCCGGGGCTCGAACCCAGGACCTTCTTGCTGTGAGGCGACAGCGCTAACCACTACACCACCGTGCCGCCCCAAAATGTACTTACTTGTTTTAAAAAAAAAAAAACTTGTTTTATTTTCAAAGGTGCTCCAAATAAGACTTTTTCCAAGACATTTTGTCTATACAAGATTTTCAAGATGGGCTGTCTAAAAACTAGCCTTTCTAGCTAAATGAGGTTTTGCTTGTTGGGCAATAATGTCTTATAATAAGGGTGGCTAGATGTTTTGACTTGAAAATAGACAAATAAACTTCCTAAGATTTTTATTTTTTGCAGTGAAGAGGCTTGAACAGAATGCAGTTCACACACTGCAAAAAGTAAAATCTAACCAAGATTAAATATCTTAAATCAAGACAAAATATGCTTATTTGTCTGCCAAGATCAGACCTGGGCATTTTCCGGCCCGCGGGCCGCATCCGGCCCTTTGGTTCATTCTGACCGGCCCGCATAAGGTTAATTAGAAATTACAAAACGTATTTCCTAATTTTACCTCATGCATGGACTGAATGTGCATTGCTTTTATTTTGAAGTTGTGTTCAACAAAAATGCAATGCGCGCGACACGAACATGACATGAAATCCCACGAAACCTAATCCCGCGATAACTACTTCCGTAATTTGTCCAGACCAACCACAAACTTGTACGGCATCCTTCAAACGGTCCAGCCAATCACATAGTGTGACGTCACCAGCAGGCGCCGGAGCCCGAGCCGATCTGTAGATCTGATTCCTACACCGAATCGACTGATGATCATCTGTCAGCTGTGCTTCACATCTCCACCTCAGACATTCAACCTGACTCTGATGCGCTCGTTAAAGACCAACAGAGACTAGATTTCTCTCACTGAACAAATAAGAAACACGAAATGAGGTGATTAGACTACAAATGTGGGCATCATTATTATAATATGATGCATCTTGTTTGATATGTGGAGTAGAAAGACAATATTGTGATGTCTTTATTGTGTTTTGGGGTGAATGTGACTGAAAAAAAATGGTACAAACGTTCACATTTTGTTAACCATTGTTTTGGGAAATTTTGATTGAATAAATGACATTTTTTTGTAAAGCAACCTCGTTTTTTCCATACTCTTACCAGTCTTAGCAGCTTGTAAAAACAATTATATTTATTGCTTTATATAAAGAAATACAATTAATATTATGCAGAATTTAGTTCAGCCTTATGGTCCGGCCCTCCACAAAATTTTCTGTTTCTCATGTGGCCCCATGGAAAAAATAATTACCCACCCCTGGCCAAGATGATTCTCCTTTCCAGGCAGATTTTGTGTAAGAGTATTTCACTTACTTTAAGCATTTTTTCCCCTCAATTATCTTAAGGTATTATAACTTGTTATTGAGATTTTATTACTGGTTATGAGTAAGTTCTGTCTTAAAATGAGAATTACCATAATTTCATCGGTGTTATATTAACCATGACAAGTTTGTCAAAGTCAGAATTTCTTATTTCAAGCATCTTATCCTTTCTTTTAATCTCTCAACACAAAACAGATAACTAAATTAAATTAAATGAATTGTTGTATTGTCAGTCTGGCAACAAAAATAGGCTACAAAATGGATTGGTTTGTTTTGATTTTGATTTATTTGGCGGTCTCAGTTGGTATAAACACTTACTTAAACAGAGCACACCGATATTCCCAGATGAAATAGTCAAACTGTTGGTTAGGGGACAAAGTATCTAGCATGTTAAAGCGAGTAGTACAAATCTACTTGTTTTTAGTATAAATACACTAGTTTTAAGACATCTGTGGGGTTTCTAAAGCTAGATATGAGCAATTCCAGCGTTATGGACGTGACACTTGAACTCAAAATGGCAACAAATGACCCAGTGCATGTTTTATCGTCTTCCAGTATTTAAACAGGTGTTGCATATTTTAAGGCTGTACCGTACTACATCTAGGGCATGCCAGAAAATGCCAATAAAAGATGCGTTATGGATGTGACAGAAAAAGTATCACTTTTCTTGGGTGACTGTACATTTTTTATCAAACTCTGTGAAATTGTAAACCTAATGTCGAAATGGAGATATCCATTTGATAGAGGGGTCCAAGGTGAATATTAAAAAATCTTTGTTTAAAATATTTTGCATTTCATGCAGAGTTTCGGAAGGAAAAGTCAGCGTTATGGATGTGACGAAATTCCGTTATGGATGTGACGCGTCTGAAATAGACATGGCATATGTTTAGAAAATCAGCAATTTAACCACCATAACCCTTTGAAAAACTCTCTAAATATCAGCTAAAACTATCAAAGTTCTTAAATAATATTTAGGATGGCTATTGTTTTGCTGTTTTGTGGATTTTAGCATACATTTCTGTGGCTTGTGGCAATAATATAGAATTGTACATGATCAAAGTTGATTTTAGCTTGGGGTTTACATTATAAGAAAGAAAGAGACTGACAGTGACATATTAGGTTGGTTACAAATTGGTTCAACTTATTCACATCTGTAAAATACAGGCCTAGGTGAGATCTCTGGGAGTGGTTTTGATGTATTACATGCTGCTTTATTTTTGCATGGTGAGGTTGACATTTACATGGAATTGCCCATATATTTACTTGTTTTTAAAAATCTTGCCAAGTCAAATTTTCTTGTTCTGTTGACAGATAATTTTGCTTATTTTAAGTAAAATATTCCTCATTTTATTACTTTTTTTTTTCTTGTTTTTGTAAGCCGAGTTTTTGCAGTGCAACGTTCTAGAGCACCAGATGTTAATGGAGATCTTGGCTTCCACAGTATTACCGTTGGAGAAAACTGCAGTATGCAAGCTAAATTTGTATTCTCTGAGGTGACTTGCATTTTAAGTCACAGTTAAGATCATCGGTGTTCTTTGAAGTGTCGTTAATTGCTGTGAATGTACATCATATGCATGTTTACAAGCTTCCAAACAAGCACAAATGCGATTTGATCTTGGGGTTGTAATTTGACGAGCCATTGACGGAATGACGCATTTTAATCTTCAATCCCTTCTGCCAGCACTTGTCCGTTAACTCGGTCTGAACTTTCAGTTCCAATAAAACTACAAATTTTCAAATGGTTATCTTCAAGCCAAGCAAGGATGTTTCCTCTACTTTAAATTTAGAACTTTCCAAGTTTTTTACAGCTTGTGGCCCAGACGATCAACCACCGAGGATACAGATCTAAACCAGGCACATACGTTTGGGACTCAAATAATCATTCAGCAATTTTCACACAATTTTAAAATTGCAATGAAAATAGTGAAACTGCAGCACAGCGGGTAGCGTTTGGTGCATAGTGTTTCCTGAGTGACTGGGGAAAGGATTAGTGGACCGTTTCACAATCATGGTTGGCTTTTTGAATAACGCCAACTAGGTCCCATGTACATGTATGTTGGAGTTTCTTGTACCTAATTTTTACAGGGACACACCAGCCCTACCTACAGCAGTAATGTCGCTTATAAATTATGTTTGTCAGAGTGAAATGTGGACTCAGTTTTGACCTTGTGGTTATTTCGTTTAATTCAACTTTAGTTATTCCACTTAGATTTTACTAGTTGAATCCAGAATTGTTTTATTTTTTAAGCACAAATCAGGTTTTACTTTGGGATATATGTACTCTCAATCATGATAGAAAGATATTTAAGTGGACATTAGTGTCGGGTGTGGTGTTTTCTTAAAAAAAAATTCTCTTTTGAAGCAGAATACTCTGTTGCACAATTAAAAAAAAAAACAGGACTTGAAACAGATGAGACACGTTTGCAGCAGAGTTTCACACGTGGTTGAAATGTGAGTCCGTCAAAAAGCGTCCTCTCCGGAAAGCCACAAGGGTCATCACTTTCAGTTATTACAATTACAACTATGCACAAACATTGCTGCACAGTATTGGAAAATTTGTACTTAAAATCGTATACATTTCAACAGTTTTTCACTTTGTAAACCTTACTCTTGTGGACGGGTGGCACGGTGGTGTAGTGGTTGGCGCTGTCGCCTCACAGCAAGAAGGTCCGGGTTCGAGCCCCGTGGCCGGCGAGGGCCTTTCTGTGTGGAGTTTGCATGTTCTCCCTGTGGGTTTCCTCTGGGTGCTCTGGTTTCCCCCACAGTCCAAAGACATGCAGGTTAGGTTAACTGGTGACTCTAAATTGACCGTAGGTGTGAATGTGAGTGTGAATGGTTGTCTATGTGTCGGCCCTGTAATGACCTGGCGACTTGTCCAGGGTGTACCCCGCCTCTCGCCCGTAGTCAGCTGGGATAGGCTCCAGCTTGCCTGCGACCCTGTAGAAGGATAAAGCGGCTACAGATTACGAGATGAGACTCTTGTGGACTAAAAGTTGATCGATTTTAAAAAGACACCATATGCCGTCTTCTCACCACCAGTAGCATGCCCAGTATATGACCTGCAGCTCTGAAATTCTGTCCAGTTCATTTCCATCTCAAAAGGTAATTTTTTGGTAGCAGAGAAACATGAACATTGGAGGTTTGATTTTTGGGCTGTTGCGGACCTGAAAAGCCGACCTTGATTATGAAACAGCCCTAGTTGAGTGTCACTTCACGGAATCCAGGGACACATGTCGGCCGAAACGAATCCGAGAAAATCGCAAAAGAAGCATTTTTTTTTTCTTTTGAGTTTTGTGGTTTTTGTTTTTTCCATAATGTGCAAGTTGAGATCTTGAATGCAATCAGTATTTCAGATAATAGATTGTTTTGTTGGAAAAGCATACATTTTTTTTGTTGCAAATTGTCTCGTTTTTGTCAGGACTGTAGCCTGCTGGGGGGTGTGGGTAAATTACCATATGGGCCATTCACGTGACTAAGTCTTTTTTTTTTTTTTTTTTCCCGCCAATCAGCTGTATGATACGAGCTGAGCTCGTGGCTACTTAAGCTGCATACAGGCATGTAATTTGACTATTGAATGAATATGGAGCAAGCTAAACAGATCGCAGAGGAGCTGAAACACCGCGAAGCAAACAGACGCACGGTAGTTACATCGGAGATAACCATTTCTAGCAAAAAAAAAAACCACAACCAAAAGGAAGTGTTCTAGGACTACATGTTCCATCGGAGGCATTGATGTGTGCAAGGCGCCGTTTCTCTTTCTGATGGGGTAAGTTTATTAATCTAAGGCTGTGTGGTTATTTTTGCATGTAACGGAGTGTGTTGTGGTTTGGTTACATGAAACTAGCATTGTGTTAGTTGTGTTATCGTGCTATCTTTCTTACGGTGTGAGTAATTTTTCAACCACAAAACGTTAAAGTATACTTTAAGACTTATTTTTGTACTTCATAATTGTTTTGGGCATACTTTGCATGGAAGGAAAATTGACGTGGTGATTTGTTTACATGAAAGTAGCATCGTGCTAGCTCGTAGGGGGTAGGGCTTTCCTTAATGTCATGCAAATGAGCACCATTATGTGCCCGCCCTGCACCCAGAGTAGCCGAGATGGAAAACTTTGAGGGCGATTTTCTCCCTTCCCTGTTTTAAGCGGTATACACTTTCAAAAGGCCACACATTCTTCAAATATTGTCAGATCTCCACATGGAAGGCATCATTGGAAAGCTTAGAAACTGTACTTTCTGAATCTGTCAATAACTCAAAATGCCCCCGGGCCGACATGTGTCCCTGGATTCCGTGATCTGACACTACTTACTACGTTAATCAGCATGATGAATGAACCATATGCATCATCACTTGAGTGTTTTGATTACTGCTGTTTCAGTTGTAGTACCTGAAACCTCTTTAGTTGCCTGAGGTGGCTTTATTCTATTTATCAGTAACACAAGCTGTATATGTTCAGGTCACTTCATGCTGGCATCATTATTTACAAAGACTTGAATCGACCCATCAAACTTCTGATCAACTCCCACTCTGATTTTAAAGAGGTTGTCAAAAATAAGACTTGTGGTGATGCTATGATTTGAGATGATGATAACTGAGAGGAGCATGAGTTACTGTACTCCTACACTAGCAACCTCTTAAGAGTGAGCACCAGGACGTTTCTCAGTAGCCTGAGGGATGTTTCGGCCTGCTGTGAACAGTCAACTTGACCATCCGTAAATTTGATATAGAAAGCAGGAATGAGTTGACAGATCTATTAGAATCCACCCATCAGACGTGGCTCTCGCCGCAGTGTCCGCGACAAAAATGACGCATCTCTCGATGACGCACAGAAAAACTGTCTACTTGCTTCTCCAATCGCTCATATTTTAGAATTGAAGAAAAGGTAAGGTGGACCAGAGAGGGAGAGAATAAAATACAGAAGACACGGCTAAATGCTGCAGAATGTTCGCCAGGAAGGGACCAAGTCAGTCCATCCTGGTTAGGGAGCTAAAAACAGTGTGACCTCAGACTAGACGCTGTTTACACGTCTTGGATCTTCATGGAGGAATTGTATCGTAGCAATGAGTGTAACATGGATCATGTGACATTTGAAGGCAGTTTGTTTCGGTGAGTAAAAAACCGAGACTATGGACTTGGCAGCATTCAGTCATGTCCCCTAAGTTAAGGAAAGTGTGCACACCTACAGCGAAACAAGCTACAGTAACGGAATCGTAATACATCCGTGAAATGTAGCACGGTAGCCTGGATGACACGGGCAATGATGGTTCATTAGCGCCATCTGCAGGTACGTATTACAAGTTAGTACAATAATGTATGAATGTAGCCTACTGATAGATTAATGATGCTGAGTATGATGGTGGTATCCTTTCACCTAATTTCTGGTCTTTCTATTTGGCTTATTACATTTTTCTTGTCTTATTGATAATGTAATATTTTTAAATTGCCATAGGATACCTCGAAAACCTGCAGCGTTCTGTACCTGCCGTGAAGTAACAGTACTACATACTCTTTGTTTTTAGCGTGTTGAATGTTTTAGTTTCAAAACTGTACACAATCCCAGTAACCTGTGAAATTTGATGCATTTATGTTCGGGTTACGCTCAGTTTAATAGCAGTGGTAGGATCGTGTGAAGTCCCGTCTACAGTGGTGCTTGAAAGTTTGTGAACCCTTTAGAATTGTGTATATTTCTGCATAAATACGACCTAAACCACCATCAGATTTTCACACAAGTCCTAAAAGTAGATAAAGAGAACCCAGTTAAACAAATGAGACAAAAATATTATACTTGCTCATTTATTTATTGAGGAAAATTATCCAATATTACATATCTGTGAGTGGCAAAAGTATGTGAACCGCTTGGATTAGCAGTTAATTTGAAGGTGAAATTAGAGTCAGGTGTTTTCAATCAGTGGGATGACAAGCAGGTGTGAGTGGGCACCCTGTTTTATTTCAAGAACAGGGATCTATCAAAGTCTGATCTTCACAACACGTTTGTGGAAGTGTATCATGGCACGAACAAAGGAGATTTCTGAGGACCTCAGAAAAAGCGTTGTTGATGCTCATCAAGCTGGAAAAGGTTACAAAACCATCTCTAAAGAGTTTGGACTCCACCAATCCACAGTCAGACAGATTGTGTACAAATGGAGGATATTTAAGACTATTGTTACCCTCTCCAGGAGTGCTCGACCAACAAAGATCACTCCAAGAGCAAGGCGTGTAATAGTCGGCGAGGTCACAAAGGACCCCAGGGTAACTTCTAAGTAACTGAAGGCCTCTCTCACATTGGCTAATGTTCATGAGTCGACCATCAGGAGAACACTGAACAACAATGGTGTGCATGGCAGGGTTGCAAGGAGAAAGCCACTGCTCTCCGAAAGGAACATTGCTGCTCATCTGCAGTTTGCTAAAGATCACGTGGACAAGCCAGAAGGCTATTGGAAAAATGTTTTGTGGATGGACGAGACCAAAATAGAACTTTCTGGTTTAAATGAGAAGCGTTATGTTTGGAGAAAGGAAAACACTGCATTCCAGCATAAGAACCTTATCCCATCTGTGAAACATGGTGGTGGTAGTATCATGCTTTTGGCCTGTTTTGCTGCATCTGGGCCAGGACGGCTTGCCATCATTGATGGAACAATGAATTCTGAATTATACCAGCGAATTCTAAAGGAAAATGTCAGGACATCTGTCCATGAACTGAATCTCAAGAGAAGGTGGGTCATGCAGCAAGACAACGACCATAAGCACACAAGTCGTTCTACCAAAGAATGGTTAAAGAAGAATAAAGTGAATGTTTTGGAATGGCCAAGTCAAAGTCCTGACCTTAATCCAATGGAAATGTTGTGGAAGGACCTGAAGCGAGCAGCTCATGTGAGGAAACCCACCAACATCCCAGAGTTGAAGCTGTTCTGTACGGAGGAATGGGCTAAAATTCCTCCAAGCCGGTGTGCAGGACTGATCAACAGTTACCGCAAACATTTAGTTGCAGTTATTGCTGCACAAGGGGATCACACCAGATACTGAGAGCAAAGGTTCACATACTTTTGCCACTCACAGATATGTAATATTGGATCATTTTCCTCAATAAATAAATGACCAAGTATAATATTTTTGTCTCATTTGTTTAACTCTGTTCCCTTTACCTACTTTTAGGACTTGTGTGAAAATATGTTGTTTTAGGTCATATTTATGCAGGAATATAGAAAATTCTAAAGGTCTCACAAACTTTCAAGCACCACTGTAAGTCCTCAGCACGTTTCAAACCAAAGTGATATCTGTGTTTAGCCTGCAACATTAGTGGTGTGGTGGTTTTGTGTGAATAGGGTGGCCTTGGAAGGAGTCAAATTCCCGCTCTGAATTATTAACCACTTTTTTGCATACGAAATCCGTTACTGGACGAGGTAAAAACAACACGGAAAAGGTAACGCGTTTTTATTCCTACTCTGTGTTCCCTTACGGAAGAGTAACAGATTGTATATTCCCACCGGAATGTATTTAACAGAACCATGCGAGACCAGATATGACCTGTAATTCACGAAGCGGCAAGTCCACTGTTGTGAAAAGCCCAAGCTGAGACATTAGAGAGTGAGCAACATGGCATAAGTTGAGCTGCATCATGTCTGAGTTCTCTTACTGTTTCTAAATATTTTTAGTTCAAGCAAAGGCTATTTGGGTGATTCTCATGAAGCTGCAGTGAACATGTCCAGGATGCATTTTCCAAAATCAATACTTAATTCACATAAACACTGAGATTTTGTGTAAAGAAAATAGGGAGCACTGTATGGACAAATGGTTTTCATCATCATATAAACTAATTTTTATATCAATTTAAAAAAAATCTATGGAAATTCTCATTACCATTGTGTCCGCATCCCTTTTTTTAATGTTTAAATCATATAAAAATTCCTAATTATATTAAAAAAGTGTAAAGTTATTTTAAAACATCTATATTTATGCATATTAATATTTTGTGTTGAACAAAAAAAGGTACTTGATTTTAAACAAAACTGTCCGCACCAAATGTTTTTCATTACCGTTTCATGATTTCACCCCCCCTATAAAAAGTACACCGTGCCTTTAAATTGATCAGCTATCCCATGATGCATCACTTCAGATACAAGATTCAAAATGGAGACAAGGTCAGTTGCTCACTCTTCTCTTACTTTGTGATATTTATGTTAATGTTGCGAAATCTGTCCTCAGTTACACTGTCTATTATCATTACTGTTATGGTTTAATACTCATTACTTTTAAAAATAAAAAAATATATTTTATGATTATCACAATATAAGGCTTTAACATGTGGCAAAGTTGTAGGTTGCTAGCATGCTAGCATTTCAGGTTATTTGTGAAATTAGCCAAGAATATCTCATTACCGTTACTCAATATTCTCATTACCATGCACTGTGAAGGCCAATTTATGCTGACAACCCAGTCCTTGCAGACGGTGTCGCAGACAGTGTCTGCGTAGCCCCCCCACCTTCGCAGACGCTCTGCACGCACCTCCCAAAAATTGTAACCACCGCAGAAGCCTCGCAGACAAGAGGGCTCTGATTGGTCCACTCTACATCCGCTGTACACGCACTTCCGCTTCCCTACTTTCCCGGTTTGGTTTGTTTTCACGACCGCCATTTTTAAAAACACGAGCGAAGATGGAGCAGCACGAAGAGCGGTTGATCGAGGAAGTACGGACATCTATACGACTCCAGTTCTAGTCATTATAAAAAAAAAAAAAAGTTCTAGTCATTAAAAGTAACCGGAGGATAAACACTCCACTAACCACACCCACCAACTACTCCTAGCGACTTCGCGCCCCCTTGCGTTGTGGCGGTGAATAACATCGCGCACGCCTATAACTCCCCGCTCAACAATAAATTACAACTGTCTGCGAAAAGCTATCTGCGAAAGCCTTGTCGCAAGAGCATGCAGAGGCCTTGAGGGCAATAAATAAATGTCAAAAAAAAAAAGTAATTGTCATGGACTGTGCTGTTCATTTAATGGGATATTTTGTGGAAATATGAAAAATTGTCAAATGTTTTTAACTCATGATCTAGCTTCATCATTTACTGTAGCGGTGATGAGAATTATTCTGGATCATGTAAGCCTCAAATAAGAATTAAAATTCTATTAAAATATTTTTCCATTAAAAAAAGATGAACATAGTAAAGTTCACACTCTATTTTAGGCTCTCAACTTGAAAAAATACTGAAATGAGGTGAAAAACTTTGTTAATGTGAAGGTCTTCATGAGAATCACCCATTTATAGCACTTTTTGCTTCTGCAGTTTTGTTTGCTTGACCTACAGTTTCCACGTGCCCTGCTTTCGCTTTCACTTATTCCTCACTTTATTTAAATCCCAGCTTCTGTTAGTTTTGTGTTTTGTCTTTATTTTCCATGACGATACTCATTGTTTTCTTCAATTCTACTGTCGTGTTTTCATGCTTGGTGTTGTGGGGGTGTTTTTGCTTTGACCATCTTGTGTAAAAAGGTTTCTGAATTTGCATCCATCTCTGAACCTCAACCATGATAAAAGTATTAAGTGGAAATGTTAGAATCTTGTTCACAGGGGGTCGAGAGAGAGAGAACGAGCATTCACACAACTTTATTACAGTATATAGTTAACGGTTTTATTATTAATTACTGTTGTCTGTCACTAGGGGTGTTTACACGGCAACTTTTACTCCGGTGTAGCACCGGGGCTGCCCCGGTAGAGCGTTCACACGGTACAAAGTTATACCGGTGTAGCCCCTGAAAGCTGCTTAAACCGGTGCAAATCTAACCCTGCTCGGGAGGTGGTTTAAGAAATTTACTCCGGAGTAAATGCTAGTTTGCGGGGCAGCACCGATTATAAAATGGGACGTCTGAACGCTACAGGGGTAGACTCGCTACGCGTGAGGAGAGTTGATTACATACGGGCATTGCATAATTTGCATCCTGGTATTTTGCGCTTCCAAAATGGCGAATATCAACAACTACAGAACTGCGTGTCTTCCAGTGTTGCCAGATTGGGTGGTTTTAAGTGCATTTTGGCAGATTTGAACATTTTTTGGGCTGGAAAACGTCAGCAGTATCTGGCAACACTGGTGTCTTCATCCACGTTGTTTTCCTGGCGCTTGGTGATGCCATGACAACCGGGAAAAGGAAGTACGTTTTCACGCATGTGCATATTTCATTTCTGCATTATTACTATCGTATAGCACGGTCGCAAAAACTGCCGTGTGAACGCAAGTGGGGCTGCACCGGTGCTAACACGCTTCTCTCTAGTAAGCAGGTTTGTGATGTGTGAACGCGCCACAAAATTTACACTGGTGTAAGATATATCGCAACAAAATACATCGATGCAAATATGTGCCGTGTGAACACCCCTATTGTGTGTAGTTTTTAAATGAAACTTTATCATGGGTATGTCTGTACATGGAAAAACAAGCTTGTATATGGTTCATTCCTATCCACAGTTTCAGCCATGCGTGTTAGATCTTGGAACGTATCCACCACGGATACAGCGGTTTTTCTTTGCTTGTTTCACATTTTCTGCAGGTTGCTTTACATTGAGGCAGTACGAGGCATGCCGTCACAATATCACTACATCGTTTTTCACCGCCCGCAATGTCGCGACCGGTCACAACACTTAAATCTGACTGTGCCAATTCCCACTGGAGCCATAAGAAAAGATTTCCATAAATGCTACGAGGTTGCCAGGGGGTAGATTGACATTTCGACTTTGTCGTTTTGCTCCCGTTCCCACAGGACACCATTACTGCATCGTAACGGAAAATAAAAGGCTTTCACTGTGAGTGAGTGAGAATGGGGTAATTGTTTCAGGCCGTCCCTGGCTACATCAGAGTTTGCTTCTGTTGCTGGGCTCAATCACTGATTATTTATTGATCACTGTAGCAGAGAGATTTGATTTTAAACGGTGCTCTGGATGTATTCATGCCCATACAGAAAGACCATAATTAATTGTTTACAGACTGATCAGTAAGAAAAAGCTCAAAAAAAAAAAAGACCTACTTTGTAGTGGAACTATGTAAATAAAAATATTGGGTAATTATTTAACTTGCTTAAACTGGGCAATATAGGCAGAACTTAAATGGCTTTTTCTCATAAGCATGGAACATGTGTAGTCAGTGTAGTACAAATCCTTTTTACTCATTAAAACTCCTCGGTTTAGTTGTGCAGCATTTCGAAAAGGCTAAATCCTAGGAAAGATGGGGTCCAGATGGTATTCCTCCTTGGGCCTTAGAACAATGCATGGCGAACCTCCTGTAAGTCATCGCTCATTAATAACGTTCATCCACTGAACAGCATGACTTGCCATGGATCGGCAATAAATGCAAATGCAGGAATATTCATATCCCAGCTGAGCGCTTTCATCACTTCCATCACACCGCTCTACCTGGGAAAACGGGAGGCGTTTCAGTGGGGGCTATCAGATGGTGACTTGATGGGCATAAATCATAAAATACTGCCTGAAATTCAAATACAGTGCCCTCGACGGTTTTTGGCACTCCTTGTAAAGATTAATAAAAAGGGTTAGAAAAATATCCACCCTTTGGTGAAATTGCTTCATGTCAAACTGAAAAAATGAGAAATATCCAACCTTTTTAAATTGAAATTTATTCAGAGTTTCTTTCAAGAAATAATTTAACAAAAACACATGCCACACTTATTGGTACGCCTCGAAATTATAATGAACACAGTGTAACTGAAGCACGTTTCCCATTTAAATTGTACATTTTTGAGTTGATTGGAGTGTGTAGGAACTTTCAAGCTGTAATCCATGACTTCCCGCGTAACTGGGGAACAAATGAGATGACGCACAGAGGCCCAATTCCATTCATCATCTATCAACATGGGGGGGAATAATGGAACACACTTCTCCCTCATTTGGTTTGTGTGTTGACCTTCATAAATTGGGGAATGGTTATCTAAAAAAGCCTGAAAATGGCCATTTTTACAGTTAGGGCGATAATTTGAAGAAGAAGAAAAAAAAACACTGACTGGAATTGCTGCAAACTTGCCTGGAAGAGGAACCAAGTCTATTTTGCACCATATACAGTGAGGAGGATGGGAAGAGAGGCAAAAATTCCCTAAGGATCACTATTGGTCAGTTGTAAGAAGTAAAATCTCAGGGTTTCCAAGTCTCCAAAACGACCATCAGATGCCACACAGCAAAATCCCCAGTGTTGAATTAACACCCAGAGTGTTTATATAGGTCCAACTGGACACAAATTAACTCTGAAAGTGTTAATTCAACACTGAGGAATTTGCTGTGCACCTCCATGCCAATAGATTATTTGGAAGGTTTGCCATGAAAAAGCCTTTTCTGTCGGTTAACCACAAACATAAGCACCTGAGGTTTGCGAAATGCTACTACACCTGTGACTGGAGCCATGTTCTATGGTCTGATGTAACACAAGTGGAGGTTTTTGGCAATAAACACTCAAGGTGGGTTTGGTGTAAAAAAGGATGGCTATAATGAAAAGAACCGATCCAAACTGGAATATATATCGATTGAGAAATGGAACTGGACATTTCTCAATCGATCAACTTTGGTTCATGTTTCTCTTGGAGAGAAATATTTGGTTAATGGCGGTGTGCGCACTTCTTTATTCATGAGGTCACTATTTAGGGTGATCAGCTCCATTGTTGTATTCTATATAGGGAACAAAAAAGGAAATAGGAAGTCAATTGGGATTTTCTCTAACTAATAAGATGGTGGATTTTATTTGGATCATGGAAGAAAAATGCTATATAAAGGCAGTGGCAATTAAATGACGTTACTGTGGGTACAGGAGTAAAAATGAATATGACCCCCCCCCCCCCCCCCCCCAAAAAAAAAAAAAAAAATCTGTAATTGCTTAAAGTGCATATCCTGGACTAAATTCCCTTTTTTTTTAATATGAAAATATCCCTTGACACACTCATCCAGAGGGGTAATTTTTCACAAGGCCATCTGTCTACAGCAGAAAAATAAAATAAAATAAAACGCGTCTGGAAAAATCCCAAGGGAGTCTGGAGCCAGATTCGTGACGTCAACTGCGGAAGCGCCAGCAGGCTGCGAGAGCTTGCACGGTTTCGGTGCACAGCCTGTGTAGACCAAGTTTAGCAGCGAGCGATTTTGCATTTGAAATATGGAATTGTCACCTGAGCGCAATGTGGGAAACGATGAGTACTAATCCCATCAAGATTGGTGTTGCTACACCCTCCTACGATACATCTGTTAACCATTTTAATAATTGCGTGATAACGTTGAAGAAATTTGCAGAAAACCACCAGGTCGTTTTCTCATAAACAAACCAGCGCTGACGTAGGATTCAGAGGGAGGCGTCCCGCACGCGACGTCATGAAAATCAATGTTTCCCGGGAAATCCAAATGCCAAGTTTTTTCAGAGGCGGACCAATTCGCCTCAAATGGCTTGATTTCAACTGAATTTTTCTGGCATTGCGCAAGGTAAAAAAATTGCGCAAAATTTGACAAGTTGAATATAAAATAGGAGAATTACATTGATCTTGCTCCTGAATTTACCCGTGATATGCACTTTGAAATGGCTGGCTGTAGGAAGACACGCTTTTGAAAAGAGTGAAACTTAAGCTAAGACGCGACACTGACCTACGACTGACAATTTTTGTGCCATTAGAGAAACGGTTCCAGCTAGACATTAATCAGGACGACTGTGTTTAATCAGTCGGTACTCTGTATTTTTATCTCCTCCCATACGTCCCGGCTTCGCTTGCATGGTACCAGAGTATGAAGAGCAACCAAATTCAGCAAGGGGACTTGAGTACAGAGAGGAACGCTTGGTGTAAACGGCGACGATTATGGCTAATTTGCTTTCGACTGTTGGATACAGTCAAGTGGAAAATTGCTATTAATAAACTTTGTCAATTTGGGTATTGTCACGAGTGAAAATATGCCCTCTTTCAAATGTCATGTCATTTCAAGGGTTATACGATTCAGATAAGTGCCCAGAGACCAATTTCCATCACCCCATGTCTTGAAAAGATTTAATAAAAGGTTGTGCTGAAAAATGTATTGCCTACAACCCTTGCCAGGCAACTAAAGCTCTCAGCAAAGGACTTCATACATGTAAAGCTTGTTCTCTCGCCAACCATCAATCGTCTGGACCCTGTTAGCTGCCCTTTCATCATGATGACCACAACAAAACCAATACCACACTTACTACGCTAGACCTAAACCCACCTCTGCTCCACAGCTGTAGAACAGGAATGAGATGGAGAGGTTTGGGAAGTTGCATGTACACCTGAGAATGCAACAAAGCATTTTAAGCACGAGTGGATATGTATGGTTTTTGCTCCTCCTTGATACTGAAATGTGTAACCTACTTAGCATTCGGCAATCAGAGACGTCGTGTGAACATTTAGCCAGTATTTAGCTCCGTTTGTTGATGTGAGAAGGTGACGTGCATTGCGCAGTGCTCAGTGCTCGCAGAACTGAAGTACTCCCAGCTTCTCTGCATGCTCATTTCACTTTAGCAAACGTGTCTCGGAGAGATTGATGGCACCTTGCGTTCATTCTAATGACCAGCTGCTCCATGTACTCAAGTCAGCTGCCCTCTCTTGCACTATTGTGCTTAAAGACCCTAAGGCCAAGTTTACATTAGACCGTATCTGTCTCGTTTTCTTCGCGGATGCACTGTCCGTTTACATTAAAACGCCGGGAAACGGGAATCCGCCAGGGTCCACGTATTCAATCCAGTTCGTATGTGATCCGGTGCTGTGTAAACATTGAGAATACGCGGATACGCTGTGCTGAGCTCTAGCTGACGTAGTCATTGGACAACGTCACTGTGACATCCACCTTCCTGATTCGCTGGCGTTGGTCATGTGACGCGACTGCTGAAAAACGGCGCGGACTTCCGCCTTGTATCACCTTTCATTAAAGAGTATAAAAGTATGAAAATGCTGCAAATACTGATGCAAATACTGCCCGTTGTGTAGTTATGATTGTCTTTAGGCTTGCCATCCTTCCACTTGCAAGTGGTAAGTGACGCGCATGCCCGACATGCGCTGGGATCACACAGACAGCGGCTCAGTCCCGAATCACTGCTCGTGCGCTTCACTTGCGCGCTCTGTGAGCTGCGCAGGGCCGGAGTGCGCACCCTCCAGAGGCCACTCGCTGTTCAGGGCGGAGTGATTTGGAGCGCAGGATGCCTGCGGAGCCGAGCCGGTGAGGAGAACACATTTCAACTTAGGTGCCGTCTAATTAGTCATGTGATTAGCGTATCCGTGTATTGGTGTTGCTGTGTGCACGCGAATCGTGTATTGGTGGTGTTGTGTGCACGCTAATCGTTTTTAAAAACGTTAATCTGATGATCCGCTGATACGGTCTAATGTAAACCCCACCTAAGATGCATCAGCTAGTTACTTGTATTATTGGGAAATTCTGTAGTAGCTCCTCTGAATATTTACGTAGAGTTTGCAGTCTGCTTTGCTTTGCTTTGCTTGGATTGTTTAATCTCAAAATACATGCATCCAGATTGCTGAAACGTACCATAGCATCTATCACATGATCATCGAATGCTGCCATTGGAACATATGCTCATTTCCTCTTGTAAAACCTTGTATAATTGAAGTGGAAAGAACCTGTCCGCCTCCATGGAAGCATGTTTTTTCTTTGCTCTGTTAAAGCACATAAAGCTCATAAAACTAATTTAAAAACACCCCCCCTCCCCTTTTAATGGCAGCAACAGCACACAATAGTGAGTACAGTTAGCAACAAACTAGCCAGTGGACAATAGCAAGTAGCGTTAACATCAAGCTAGCTGACGAACATTAGTGGTAACTGATATGGTTGTTATAGGTTTAACAAAGTATATCAACTGATCGAAGGCCAATACTGTTCGAAATTAAAAGTAGAGATGTACTTGACCCTGTTCAGTGTGAGCACCCATGTTTATTTGATGTGAGCAAACAGGGAAGGAACTGACGGTCAAGAAGACGACCCCAGATAGATTTCTGTGGAAGCAATTTTGTGCCAAAATGTTCATACAATACTTTTGAAATATCAAATGAAAACGACAAATCAAAATACAAAAAAAGAACAAAAAGTCAATTTTTTTAGACTGGCAAACAAATTATTCGTGTAATCGTGCAAAATATCAGTCTATTACTCTTCAGAAACCTTTTATTTTTGTTCCGCGTCTTTCTCAGTTTTGCTTGACGTAATTTATTTTGGTTGCGATTCCAGCTTTCTCGTTTGCGCGCCCTGATTTTTGCTTGCAGTTTTGGCACAAACTTGACGTGTGGGTGGGCTGTCCAGGAATGCATTCCCATTGGCTAACTTGTGTTTGACTGACAGCTCCGCTCAGCCATTTCCTACTCGGATTCTGGCGGACTGTTTGACGAGTGACCGATCCATTGACGGTACACAAGGATGGAGTGGACTTCAGTGGCGACTATGATATTAAATTTACACTTTGTTGAATTAATTCAATATCATAGTCGCCACTGAAGTCCACTCCATCCTTGTTTACCGTCAATGGATCGGTCACTCGTCAAACAGTCCGCCAGAATCCGAGTAGGGAATGGCTGAGCGTAGTTGACAGTCAAACACAAGTTAGCCAATGGGAATGCATTCCTGGACAGCCCACCCACACGTGAAGTTTGTGCCAAAACTGCAAGCAAAAAGTCAGGGAGCGCAAATGAGAGAGCTGGAATCGCAACCAAAATAAATTACGTCAAACAAAACTGAGAGACGCGGAACAAAAATAAAAGGTTTCTGAAGAGTAATAGACTGATATTTTGCACGATTACACGAATAATTTGTTTGCCAGTCTAAAAAAATTGACTTTTTTTTTTTGTGTATTTTGATTTGTCGTTTTCGTTTGATATTTCAAAAGTATTGTGTGAACATTTTGGCACAAAATTGATTCCGTAGATTTCAAGTCCGGGGTGTTTTCAGTGGTTTTTGCCACTTGTAGGTGGGGAACTCGCAGCTTTGCCTCAAACGCAGCATTAGAACACCACAAAATAGCGTTACTTATAGTGTATGATTTAAAATATTGGTGCGACATACAGAGAAACCACAAGTCGTGGTGAACAAGGTTTAGAAGAAGGCCATGAAAATCATCAGATGGGTTTAATAGGACTACATTGCATCTTGCCTTTTCACAGAGAGTAAGGAGCAAACTATGGAGTAAATGCATCGCTCGAATCATTCTTCTCCACAGCTTGTCCTGAAAGGAGAAATCAGCTGTCATTTAACTTGGAGATCACACGCTGAGATGCGCCACCATTGCATGCAGCGTCAGGCTTTTTCATGTTATTGGCAATACTAGTTTTTCATAATTTAAAGCCTGTTTTGTGTAGAAAAATATATATTAATATGTTTTGTGCCTTTTATGCTCTGCATCACTCAGTTTAATAATCCCAGAACTCCATACCCAACAGTTTCCCAGTCCCTTGGCTGCGATGCCGCAGTGTTCAGGGGTAAACAATTAAAGAGGAACAAATACTCAGGAACCTGAGCCTTGAATCATGGAAGAGGTAAAGACGTCAGATGTGAATGCAACACCAGCGCTGGCCCATCTCCCGGGCAATAAAGCCAGCACTAACTGCTGTAGCCGTGTTTGCTAATCACTCTTGCTTCCCCCTCCCTGACAGCCTTGTGCTTCTTCCCAGCAACTTCGGTGTGCCCATGACGCAACAAAAGGATTTACATGTTCCCTTCTCTAATCTTTCTGAGCAAATCATTTATTACTCATGCTGAGGAATATCTTTTGACATTTTAATTTAATAATTTGTGGAAAATTTATTACAAGAAATGGAGCCTTTTTTTGGCTGTTTTTTTTTTTTTTTTTCCCTCCCCGTAGTCTGTTCTGGAGTGTTGAGAGAAGCCTGTCTTTTTTCCAAATATGATTGCTTGCCATTTCATTTTTTTCCTGCCATTAATCAAGATCCTCATGGAGCGCACTGGTGACGGCAAAGCAGGGTTGGGGGAGAGACAGATAATGGCCTGCTGCCTTTTGGTTTTCTTGCTAGAAAAGGTTTCCCAGATTTAAACACGCCCTTCTGTAATCTAAAGCATTTGGAAATAACGCTAGGCTTCAGTCCTGGTTTGCAAACACATCGAGTACAGTAGGGAATTGCTTTGGGTTTGTGTGCTGCTGTTATTGTTTGCTTTACCAGCCTCTTTGTTTGACACAGGACTCAAGTTTTATGGTTTGTTTCGAATGAAAGCATTCTTATCCTGAGACAGGTTTGCGTGGTGGTGTGCACCCGAATGCGCCATCACTAACCTTTCCTTAAGATCAGTGGCAAAACGCAGTTACTCATGAGGCGGTCCTTTAACGCTCAAGAAGGCCCCCAAAGTCATTTTCTTGCACATCGATCATAATATTAATAGAAGCTGTGCAGCAGGTCCCTCGACAAACTGGGAGAAAGTGTGGGGGGAGGATGAGGGATGGTGTGCTGAGTGTGTCGGGGGGGGTGAGTACATGCATGGCCATCCAATCACAAGTGGACAGTTGAGAACCGTAGCTGTTTAGACCTCTTTTCATGCTGCTTTGGATACATGTTGCCAGATCTTCCAGCTCAATGCCACTTCAATACTATCAATACCAAATAATTCAAACGCAGTGTTTATTTCGCTGCCGGATTTCATTTCCGAGTAAACTTGTCAGCACTTGGATCAGATCAGATCAAAATACAGGATTAATAACAAAAAACAAAAAAAATCCCCTCAATCACACTCATCTCATCACATTATCTCTAGCCACTTTATCCTGTCCTACAGGGTCGCAGGCAAGCTGGAGCCTATCCCAGCTGACTACGGGCGAAAGGCGGGGTACACCCTGGACAAGTCGCCAGGTCATCACAGGGCTGACACATAGACACAGACAACCATTCACACTCACATTCACAACTACGGTCAATTTAGAGCCACCAGTTAACCTAACCTGCATGTCTTTGGACTGTGGGGGAAACCGGAGCACCCGGAGGAAACCCACACGGACACGGGGAGAACATGCAAACTCCGCACAGAAAGGCCCTCGCCGGCCCCGGGGCTCGAACCCGGACCTTCTTGCTGTGAGGCGACAGCGCTAACCACTACACCACCGTGCCGCCCCAATCACACTGTGGGTGTAATATACAACCCCGATTCCAAAAAAGTTGGGACAAAGTACAAATTGTAAATAAAAACGGAATGCAATGATGTGGAAGTTTCAAAATTCCATATTTTATTCAGAATAGAACATAGATGACATATCAAATGTTTAAACTGAGAAAATGCATAATTTAAAGAGAAAAATTAGGTGATTTTTAAATTTCATGACAACACATCTCAAAGTTGGGACAAGGCCATGTTTACCACTGTGAGACATCCCCTTTTCTCTTTACAACAGTCTGTAAACGTCTGGGGACTGAGGAGACAAGTTGCTCAAGTTTAGGGATAGGAATGTTAACCCATTCTTGTCTAATGTAGGATTCTAGTTGCTCAACTGTCTTAGGTCTTTTTTGTCGTATCTTCCGTTTTATGATGCGCCAAATGTTTTCTATGGGTGAAAGATCTGGACTGCAGGCTGGCCAGTTCAGTACCCGGACCCTTCTTCTACGCAGCCATGATGCTGTAATTGATGCAGTATGTGGTTTGGCATTGTCATGTTGGAAAATGCAAGGTCTTCCCTGAAAGAGACGTCGTCTGGATGGGAGCATATGTTGCTCGAGAACCTGGATATACCTTTCAGCATTGATGGTGTCTTTCCAGATGTATAAGCTGCCCAGGCCACACGCACTAATGCAACCCCATACCATCAGAGATGCAGGCTTCTGAACTGAGCGCTGATAACAACACAGGTCGTCCTTCTCCTCTTTAGTCCGAATGACACGGCGTCCCTGATTTCCATAAAGAACTTCAAATTTTGATTTGTCTGACCACAGAACAGTTTTCCACTTTGCCACAGTCCATTTTAAATGAGCCTTGGCCCAGAGAAGACGTCTGCGCTTCTGGATCATGTTTAGATACGGCTTCTTCTTTGAACTATAGAGTTTTAGCTGGCAACGGCGGATGGCACGGTGAATTGTGTTCACAGATAATGTTCTCTGGAAATATTCCTGAGCCCATTTTGTGATTTCCAATACAGAAGCATGCCTGTATGTGATGCAGTGCCGTCTAAGGGCCCGAAGATCACGGGCACCCAGTATGGTTTTCCGGCCTTGACCCTTACGCACAGAGATTCTTCCAGATTCTCTGAATCTTTTGATGATATTATGCACTGTAGATGATATGTTCAAACTCTTTGCAATTTTACACTGTCGAACTCCTTTCTGATATTGCTCCACTATTTGTCGGCGCAGAATTAGGGGGATTGGTGATCCTCTTCCCATCTTTACTTCTGAGAGCCACTGCCACTCCAAGATGCTCTTTTTATACCCAGTCATGTTAATGACCTATTGCCAATTGACCTAATGAGTTGCAATTTGGTCCTCCAGCTGTCCCTTTTTTGTACCTTTAACTTTTCCAGCCTCTTATTGCCCCTGTCCCAACTTTTTTGAGATGTGTTGCTGTCATGAAATTTCAAGTGAGCTAATATTTGGCATGAAATTTCAAAATGTCTCACTTTCGACATTTGATATGTTGTCTATGTTCTATTGTGAATACAATATCAGTTTTTGAGATTTGTAAATTATTGCATTCCGTTTTTATTTACAATTTGTACTGTGTCCCAACTTTTTTGGAATCGGGGTTGTAATATGAAGTTTATCTTGGAATGGTGGCCACATTTTTCAACTCGAGAATTATTTATTATTTACCAGCTGGGAGGTCGGTATCGTGAAATACCGTGACCGAGGCCTCTGGGCCGAGGTTAGTATTTTCAAGACCTCGGTCACGGTATTTCACGATACGGACTGACCTTAAGCTGGTAAATAATACATGTTTTTTTTTTCTTTACCAAATTCTAACAGAAAATGAGAGCGCCCGAAAGGGAAACCATATTTAGAACAAACCTGTTACAAGCTCGTTTTCAGCTTTCTCCTGAAATGTTTTCTTTTATTTCATCTTCATCAGGGTAGCAAAACTCGCTTTCGCTGTGAACAGTCGTTATCACTATCCATGCTGTACAATTAATGCTATTATACTGAGAAATGCGAAAATAAGTGTTGACACAAAATTGCTACCATGTGTTTGTTGTGAACGAGCGAGTCGCCAAAGGTCTGTAACCGGGGTCCGGATAGTAGGATTCCGGACCGCTCGCGAGCCAATCAGAGCGCACGATTTGATGGAAACCGGATCACAAAAAAATAAAAACTTCATATCTTCATGCCACTGTGCAATAATAATTTTCTTATCGAGACACAGCCACAAAAAAATGTGTAAGTTAATCAAAAGAATTTTAATTTTGAACCTGTTCACCGTTTTGACGATGCGCATCTATTCAGCAGGAAATCGCTTGAAGTGATGTCATTGATCTCCTGGAGGGAAAATGTTCCTCAGGTCTGGGATGTATTGCGTATGAAAAATGAAGTTTTCAACATGAGAAGATAAACTTCATATCTTCACGCCAGCATGTGATTTTGATTTTTTTTTTCTTATTACATATTGATAAACAAAAAACAATGCAAGTTATTCAAAACAATTCATTGATCTCCTCATTTCCATTTCTCATGCAGCTGTTGTAAAGTTCAGTGTGTTTGTGTAGAACTCTCTCGAACTGTAGGTTCATTACTGCACTCTGGCTCCATGGTGACATTTTGCACAGGACTGGGTTCCTCTGATAACAGAAACAAGGCTCCAGCCATCTCTGCTCTTAATCTTTTCTGTTCTTTCAGGATAATATCGTACATGTCGCTCCTTGTTGGGTTTTTTACTGCGTTATGTCCGAGTTGTTTGAAACCAATCTGGGTTTTTCAGTGTCGAATAATGAAGCTGCTTCACCTGTAAGAAAATCCGACACTTTTTCATGAAGTTAATTCAAATGCAAGCAGAAAAAAATAAAACGAGGTTCTTAAGCAAACTCTTCCATACTCACTTGCAGCATTTTTTTTCTTTCTTTTTTTAAAATGCAACTGTGAATTTCCCTGGAGTTTTCAGGCTTGGCTCCTCTCGTCGTATTCTCTTTAAGCACTCACTTCCTCATTCTTGAAGCATTTACATCTTTAACATTTTTCTTGATGGTGGGGAAATACCGTATTTTTCGGACTACAAGGCGCACTTTTTTCCATGGTTCGGCTGGCCATGCGACTTATACTCCGGTGCGACGTGTGTGTGTATATATATTTATATATGTGTATTTATTTATTTATTTATTTATTTATTTATTCACCGCGGAATAACTGGAGCTGATGCCGAGTCTGACGACAGCCATGCAGAAGAAGAGGAAACGGCGCTTCATCTGCCGCTGGAGTTGGCAGAGTTGTTCAGAAGCGACACCGAGGATGAGGAATTCAATGGATTTGCTGATTTGGAGTGAAATCGTCAGCTTGATAAACTTGATTGTCTTGTGTTTTATTATTAATGATAGGCCTATAGTTATTTAAATAAGTTATGTAATGATTTTAGGCCTATAGGCTATTGAATAACTTGATGTTACGGTACATATTCAGCCAGTTTTTCTCTGGGCTATTATAAATGATTTTGTTTTACATTTTTAAAAATAACTCTCCTTCCAAGATTAACTTTATTCTTCGTCTCTGATGTTATGGTGTTAATGGTCTGAATAACGTTTAATGTTTTTATCTGATATGACGTTAACTGGCAGGCGCACTTTCTGCCTGTTTTTTTCTCTGAGTGGTTGTTTTTGTTTTTTTTCACTAGACGGTTGTTTTTACTACCGTACCTGTCTTTGGAGATGATATACCTATAGCCTACTTGACCTCTGATTTGATGAAATAAAATTCGACAAAAATGAAGAATGACACTCCTCGATGATGACTACAGCTTTAATAACACAGATGAAAGAGCCATGGGGCGATAATAAGCCCTACCGGTAAAAATATTCTAAAAGCAAACTGATTAATGCATCAGTAATAGGCTACTAATATTAGTTATAATAATAATAAAGGCTATTAGTAATAACGATAGTGATAGTATTAAAGATAGTAGTAGATATTTAAAATAATCAGACTAGGCTACTTACAGGGCAAAGGGCGCGTTATCACTGCTCAGCTGTTCGTTTATTAATTAAACAATGCAGTCGCGCAGTAACCACGCGCCGCTTATCAGATACAATCACAGATTCTATGGATAGAATAACCCTTCAAAAAAGTGCGACTTGTAGTCCGGTGCGACGTGTATGTTTTTTTTCATCTTCATAATGCATTTTTTGGCTGATGCGACGTATAGTCCGGAAAATACGGTAGTAATACCTTTTAATCTATTCAAACAACCAAAAACGGTACAAAAATGAACCATATTGAGGACTGATTAAGCCTTGCTTACATGAAAGACTGTGTCTGTTTGACCCCCAGGTGAAATTATCATGTGATGAGTGACGTCATGCGCAAGGGGTCTATATAAAGCTGGTCTTGACGCTCATTTATAAATCACAAAGAAGGAGAAATCAACGTTAATTATAAAATCTGTATAAATAAGCATTGAATGTCATTCACATCTACAATTATCAAAATATAGTAAAAGAATTTCTAATACCCTCTTTGTGCTCTGTAGGCCTTTGTATTTCTAAGTCGGGCCAACGAGTGTTTTATATGAAAGAATGTTATTTTGATTAATATTTATAGCTTTCAAGGCTCACCTTGAAAAAAACTGTGATTCAATTCCAGTAAACTGAATTGAAATTGACACTCGCGTTTCTGACTTCAGATTTTTTTAAACTCTCATTCCGACCACTAAGCTCTCAAATATTTTTCATCAAAACATTTTATATTCTAAAATAGTTATTTATTTACATGAATCAGTTTGATTTTTAAAAAAATAAGTAGGTAAAGCTATGAAAACTCACTTCAAAGTCTCCCATGAATCATAACATCAAAACTATCAGGCGGAAAATTTTGCTGAATACTTCATCAGAAACAGTGTGTGCTCGAGAACATCCCTATAAAAGTTATCTGATTTGATGTTCACGAGTAATCCAGTCAGAAACTGATCAGAAGAGAGAGAACCTGACCGCTTTCCCGTGACTCAAAAAGCACTGGCAGTTTCCCAAAGTCCCGCGAGCAGAGTTTTTCCGCTGTTGTACTAACTTCAACCTGCCGTTACTCCCAAAGTACTGAACAGATCTTAACGAGAGAAATTTCTTTGGAAAGCAGAGATTTACCGTATAAGCTTTCTAATGATTCTATTCACGATAGAAAATATTCAAGAGTTAAGCAGTGACCAGATTTGGAAATTTAGATGAGCGTCTGAAGGCACAGTTTTCACGGCACAGCCAGCAAGCGTCTGATATGCGCATAGATAGGTTTAAGAAATTTAACACACAAATTAGAAAAAGCTGGGATGGTATGAAAAATGCAGATAAAGCGGTGATTTTCTAAATTTACTTTGACTTGTATTTCATTGCAGGCAGTATGAATGCAAGATATTTCATGTTTTATCTGGTTAACTTCATTTCATTAGTTAATATCCATCCATTCCTGTATTTCAGACGTGCAGCACATTCCAAAAAAGTTGTGATGGGGGCAGTATAGGGCTAGTAATTAAGTAAAAGAATTAATGATGTGATAAATCCGTATCCAGGAAAGGCCTACCCTGTGTCTGAAATCACTCGCTATAGAGTGGACTATATAGTGAGTTTGCCATTTTGTAGTGCTGTCCGAATGTATAGTGAGAATGATTTCACCCTATATAGTGGACTCCTAGTGTCCCACAGTGCACCGTGAAAAGTAGTGTACAACCGATGGTCACTAATACAAGCAATATATACCATCATGCATTGCGGTCGCGCTGGGGGGGAGTGTATTTGGGTGAATGGACGGAGGAAGAAACCCATTATTAAACGGACATTCAAGTCCAATTAAAAGTAGTACAAGAATAGAAAAGCTAAAATGGAATAAGACAGATAAAATGCAAGAATAAAAGTGAAGGTGCGGAGCAAGGAATTAATCAAAGGCCTTGATTTAAAAGAACTGAAAGATGCAGCAGACTCCAAGCACTTTGTATTGATTAATGTGGGAAATGCACTCAGTATAATATGTATTTATCACAAAAATACATGCATGTATTTATGATGTTGAAAACCCACCAGCCGCCTGATCTGGCACGTTTTAATTGTACGACAGTAATGACGTAAATAACGGCGTGACGGAGCAGTGTCCGAAAGTGTTTTTTTTTTTTAAAGTTCATTTTACCAATGAGCTCACTATATAGTCCTCTATATAGTAATTCCCTATATAGTCAGGGCCGCGTTAACCCTTGCCGAGGCCCCACCCCCGCCTGTTGTCAACTGCGCTCAGCAAATTCACCCCCTCAGACGTGCCTGTCTAACTAGACACAGAAACTTAAATAATGACAGTGGCACAATTAGAAATATTATTGAATGGAGGCGTTGTGGCTCAGTTGACTAAGGTGCCATACCATAAATCCGGGGACCCGGGTTCGATTCCAACCTGAGGTCATTTCCCGGTCATTTCCCGATCCCTCCCCGTCTCTTTCTCCCGCTTATTTCCTGTCTCTACACTGTCCTATCCGATAAAGGTGAAAAAAGCCAAAAAAAAAATCTTGAAAAAAAAAAGAAATACTATTGAACCATAACACTTTATATCCATCAACACCTATTTAATCGAGAAAAAGCAATGGTGAAATAGGCAATTGCATGGTGAAAAAATCCATCAGACATCACGGTTAACAAGTCTGGGTAACTAAAGTTTAGCCTCAAGAAGCCTTTGAATGAGTGAGTCAATGAACAACATGTCAAGAACATAACCAAGGCCTACAACAGTTTCTTTAGTATTCAGAACAAAAACATTCATTCGGTATATAACCGTTCGTTTTCATTTTGGAATCCAGGCGACTTTTAACTTGTGAAAACAAAGAGCGATAACAAAGAAAGAAAAATATCTTGCTTCTCAGAAATAAATCTCAAAATGTTAGGCTATGTGAAACATTTCATCCTTTCACACATGTAATGTCCCAAACAGCAGTGGCACACAGCTTTGCGCATTCAGTTTGACAGCCATGGGTCAACTTACAAGGGCACTTTCCTACTTTTCTGGAAAGCGAAGTCATTAATTAAATCATTGAACTCAAGCTGGCGTAGCGTGTGAAGACATGGTGGACAGTGATCATATGGACAATGACTGGTGATTTATGCGACGGGACAAGGTGGGCTTCCTTACGGGTGGCGAAATGCATCAAAAATGTTATTAATATGATCAAAACTTCTGAAAATATCGTTTCATATTTTCCGATCTTGCTACCTCCGAGGCCCCCTAGTGGCCGAGGCCCTGGGCAGCTGCCCATGAAGCCCATTAGGATAACGCGTCCTTGTATATAGTGAGTAGCAAGTAGTGAACAAGTGAGTGGTTTCAGACACAGGGCAAGTCTTTGAGGAGCAAAGATAGACCAAGGATCTCCAGTTTGTCAACATGTGAGAAAATTATTGAAATGTTTAAACAACAATGTTCCTCAAAGAAACGTATGAAGGGAGTTGGATGTTTCACCTTGTACGTTGCATAATACACTGCAACCCCGCTATAACGAACTCATTGGGAAACGTCCAAATAGTTGGTTATATAGAGTAGTTCGTAATACTGAAATGGACTCACTTGTCACACCAAACAATTATTAGTAAAACAAGACCAACTGTGTTTTAAATTTATATTTATGCTGAGTTCGCTTATGTTTTCGATGTAAGTGAAATAAGTCACACTCGCCCATCATTTGCTTGTTGCATCTTTCTTTTCAGCCCATCATGTTGATTGCCGTTATGGATGAAGTCCCCGAGCTCTTTTTCTTTAAAAGTCGAATTTTTCATAATAACACATGTTCTTTAGACAAATTCGTTGCTTTCTCATCACGCTTTAGACTGTCCAGGATATAAAGCTCATCTTCGACGGAGAGTATCTTGTGTTTACGTGTGTCGAGCAATCGAGGCAGATGACTGATGTAATTGCAAGAAGAGCATTTTATTTCAAAACAGGCAGGCAAACGGTTCAAAAATGTAAGACAAAAGCAGGGTTGTGGAACAGGCAATGGGTTGAGCAAGACGCAGACTGAATTGGAGGTAATCACAAAGGTCAAGTCCAAAATACAAAAGCGAGTTAAAACCAGTAAAGCAATACACAGCATAAAAGCTTGGAGATACTTGGTACAGCACATGCACTTCACAAAGTGTTTGTGTTTAGAGAGTCCTGATAAGCGCATGCTGTGATTGCACTCTAATCCAGAACAGTTGCATGGTAAGTTGTCCTAATGGCGCTGTGTGCGCTTGGTGTGCATGGACATGACTAATAGCCATGACAGCAGTGCTTACGGAGTAAAAATTTGAGCAGAACTGCTTTTAGCTTGTAAAAAAAAGTCCTTTTAAGGGATTTTTTTTTTTTTGAAGTCAGTGATTGCCATTCTCAGTAATTGTTAGTGATCGACATCTAAGCGAGGCTCATTAAGCCTTTGTTTTATGGCATTAACATGAATTGTTAGACTTGGACAACCTTTGTCATTCAGTATGCAACAAGTGTACACTGAAAGAAATTTCGTTGCAATTTGGCTCAGCACAGAATTAAATATGAAGTGTATTAAATTATGCAGCAGTAAAAATAGTATAAAGTGCAATAGTATAAAGTGACCTGTGGAGTTAGGAATGTTAAAGTATAAATAGAAGTTTTGGGTTTGGAGTTGAACAAAATTGTTGTTTTGACTACGGACTTGATTACTTAATGTTTGTCTCTGGTGGGGAAGAGGAGTGCATGGCTCAGTGGGTCCTACCCGGCTCTGACTGCTCGTCATCAAAGGCAGGGGACACGAAATTAGTTCGTTATATGTGAAAGTTCATCGTGAGAGTTCGTTATATCTGGGTTGCAGTGCATTTTTAAATGATTCAAGGAATCTGGAGGAATTTTGGTGCATAAAGGGAAAGGGTGCAAGCCTAAGCTGAACACCTGTGATCTCTCATCCCTCAGATGGCACTGCATCAAGAGCTGTCATTCGTGTTCCATCCATCCATTTTCTTCCGCTTTTCTGAAGTCGGTTCGCGGTGGCAGTAGGCTAAGCAGGGTGTTTCAGGTGTCCCTCTCCCCAGCAGTGCTTTCCAGTTCCTCCTGGGGGATCCAAGATGCTCCTAGGCCAGATGTGATTCTCTGTCTGTCTGTATGGGATGTATATATAAACGGAATGCAATAAATTACAAATCTCAAAAACTGATATTGTATTCACAATAGAACATAGACAACATATCAAATGTCGAAAGTGAGACATTTTGAAATTTCATGCCAAATATTGGCTCATTTGAAATTTCATGACCGCAACACATCTCAAAGTTGGGACGGGCAATAAGAGGCTGGAAAAGTTAAAGGTACAAAAAAGGAACAGCTGGAGGACCAAATTGCAACTCATTAGGTCAATTGGCAATAGGTCATTAACATGACTGGGTATAAAAAGAGCATCTTGGAGTGGCAGCGGCTCTCAGAAGTAAAGATGGGAAGAGGATCACCAATCCCCCTAATTCTGCACCGACAAATAGTGGAGCAATATCAGAAAGGAGTTCGACAGTGTAAAATTGCAAAGAGTTTGAACATATCATCATCTACAATATCATCAAAAGATTCAGAGAATCTGGAAGAATCTCTGTGCGTAAGGGTCAAGGCCGGAAAACCATACTGGGTGCCCGTGATCTTCGGGCCCTTAGACGGCACTGCATCACATACAGGCATGCTTCTGTATTGGAAATCACAAAATGGGCTCAGGAATATTTCCAGAGAACATTATCTGTGAACACAATTCACCGTGCCATCCGCCGTCGCCAGCTAAAACTCTATAGTTCAAAGAAGCAGCCGTATCTAAACATGATCCAGAAGCGCAGACGTCTTCTCTGGGCCAAGGCTCATTTAAAATGGACTGTGGCAAAGTGGAAAACTGTTCTGTGGTCAGACGAATCAAAATTTGAAGTTCCGTATGGAAATCAGGGACGCCGTGTCATTCGGACTAAAGAGGAGAAGGACGACCCAAGTTATCAGCGCTCAGTTCAGAAGCCTGCATCTCTGATGGTATGGGGTTGCATTAGTGCGTGTGGCATGGGCAGCTTACACATCTGGAAAGACACCATCAATGCTGAAAGGTATATCCAGGTTCTAGAGCAACATATGCTCCCATCCAGACGACGTCTCTTTCAGGGAAGACCTTGCATTTTCCAACATGACAATGCCAAACCACATACTGCATCAATTACAGCATCATGGCTGCGTAGAAGAAGGGTCCGGGTACTGAACTGGCCAGCCTGCAGTCCAGATCTTTCACCCATAGAAAACATTTGGCGCATCATAAAACGGAAGATACGACAAAAAAGACCTAAGACAGTTGAGCAACTAGAATCCTACATTAGACAAGAATGGGTTAACATTCCTATCCCTAAACTTGAGCGACTTGTCTCCTCAGTCCCCAGACGTTTACAGACTGTTGTAAAGAGAAAAGGGGATGTCTCACAGTGGTAAACATGGCCTTGTCCCAACTTTTTTGAGATGTGTTGTTGTCATGAAATTTAAAATCACCTAATTTTTCTCTTTAAATGATACATTTTCTCAGTTTAAACATTTGATATGTCATCTATGTTCTATTCTGAATAAAATATGGAATTTTGAAACGTCCACATTATTGCATTCCGTTTTTATTTACAATTTGTACTTTGTCCCAACTTTTTTGGAATCGGGATTGTGTATATATAAAAATAAATAAATATCCAACCAGAATTCTGCCAGAAGCTTGTTCATGGTAGGTAAAAATGTCTGGTCAAGGTGAATCTTACGAAGAGACATTTTTACCCAAATATTAGGTTTGCTGTATGTATATTTTTGACCCTGTGTTGATTTCAGAAAACCCAAAGAAAATTAAAACGTGTGCACCAAATTCTAGTGTTTTTAATTAAAGATGTATGCTGTACAATCATTCTGCCACAGAAAAAGAACAGTTCAAAGAAATTACTGAAAGCCCAAATATTGCCATGACATTCATGTCACTGTGTGTAAACTTCTGACCACAACTGTACATACAGTACCAGTCAACATTTGGACAACTCGTCATTCATAGGGTGATTGTTTTGTTTGTTTATTTTGGCCCTTTTCCACTACCCTTTTTCAGCTCGCTTCAGCTCACTTCAGCCCGACACGGCTCGCGTTTCGACTACCAAAAAACAGCACAACTCAGCTCGTTTCAGCCCTGCTTAGCCCCTAACACTCGCACGGTTTTGGAGTGGGGCTGAAGCGAGCCAAACCGTGCCGAGTGAGGCTGGGGGCGTGAGGAGACACTCCCCTGTGCACTGATTGGTGAGGAGGAGTGTCCTCACATGCCCACACACGCCCCGCGAGCACGCTGGGATCTGTAAACACCGTAAACCCGGAAGAAGGAGAATTACTTATTACGAGAATTTCTGAAGCCTTATGCGCCTCGCCTCATCTATACGCTCTTGCCAGTATCTGTTGGCGTTGTCGGTGACAACAAGCCACAGCACCAAGACCAGCAACACTAACGACTCCATGTCCTCCATGTTTATTGTTTACTATCCGGGTCGTGAGACTACCGCTTAAAAGCTCACTGATGTCACTGTTTGCGCTGCTTAACAACATCACGTGACGTCCACCCACTTTCGCTAACTCCACCCAATGTGTCCACCCACTTCCAGCCAGCACGGTTCAGCGCGGTTGTAGTCGAAATGCAACTCCAACAGCCCCACTCAGCTCGACTCAGCACGGCACGGCTCAGCCCGACTCAGCTGCGTTTGTAGTGGAAAAGCGGCATTTGTTTGGTATTTTGACGATGTTCTACAGTATGGAAGGTTTTTTTTGTTTGTTTTGTTTTTATAAAGATACGTTTCCCATTTTAGATTCTTCATAGTAGCCACTGTTTTTTCCTTAATGACAGCTGTGCATATTATTGACATAATTATCTTAACCAGCTTAATATTTCATGCATATTGTATTGTTGGGCTGTTGTGAAATTCAAAATAAATGTATCTTTTTAATTTTCAAAATTTTTTTTTTTTTTGCCCCAAATTATCCAGCACTGGGATCAAAGGGTTAATGTATTAATCACTGAAAAGTTAATATCGCAAATAATAATCCGCTGTATCTTAATGTTTTCTTGTCATCCTGCCACTTCTAAATACTATACATTTAACAAATTATGAAAAGGACAGTATATTTTAATACGTGCTCGTTGTTTCAGAATGTGTATTGTTACAAAAATGAGTTGCGCTGTGCCTCCTGGGCGGAGCATCTGGTGTTGAGACGAGGTGCGTGACGCTGTAGTTGTTGTGTTTTAACATATGGAAACGTTGCCACTGTCTGAACTTTTGTATCTGTGCATTTCCAGCTGTTTTGCTCCCGTTAGTGGTTCGGGCACTTGGTTAGGAAGTCCCGGATGCAAGTTTTCCGACATGTAGATAAAGGTAGAAGTGAGAGTTTCATGCTTCACTGGGAGGACAAATTTTGTTCGTAGACTCTCATGTCAACCTCGAGTATTGGACGAAGGTTCGCGAGTCTATTTTCCAAATTAGAGGAAAAGTTGCTCAGCCCCAGCCTTTCTGCCTCACTTCCACCATTCTCTCACGAGCAGCGTGCAGGTGATTAGCTGTTCTGATCTCTTCCAGCGTGGAACGTTGCGGACATCGGCACGGCTTATTTGTTGAAGGGGTTGCTGTGGAGACCGGCGGTGGCAGTCAGGCAGAGAGAGCGAGAGAGAGAGAGAGCGAGAGCCATCCATCTGCTGCAGAGAGTGCAGGCGAGGCAAGAAAGCAAGAGAAAGCACATATTTGCTATGCTCCCTGTATCTAGTAAACAGATTCTAGCTAGTAGCCAGGGGCGAGTTGTACCGCCTCGTCTATCGTGGGGGTGGGGGCGTGATCGGAGTTCAGTAGGGCCCTCCATGTGTCCATCGCGCTGCTCTACCTTGCCACTCCAATGAGTGGTGGGTGAAGGAAAGAGAAGGTGACTCCAACCCCTTGGTGGTGTGCGTGTGTGCGTGCGCTTGGCGGGGGGAGGGGGGATGGTGTACGAGATTACCGACACATTGGCCAGCCCTGCTGAAGCAAGCACGTTTGAATGGGAAGAGATGCGGGCAACAGTAAGTGGCAGTTTGTTCTCTCTCTCTCTCTCTCTCTTCTCCCCCCCTCAACACACACCCCTTCTCTCTCTCTCTCTCTCTCTCTCTCTCTCTCTCTCGCTCTCTCTCTCACTGTGTCTGACTCTTTGCATGCTTCTGGAAAAAGAGGAGCCGGAATCGTGATGTATCCTGCACCTACAATTTGATTTGGAGAGTTGTCATTAAGAGGAAAAAGGGGGCGGATAAGCCAGCATTTCGCGGAACAAAGGAAAGGCGCAAGCAAGTGAAGAGACACTGTTGCATGCACGTGCAGCCAAACGACTATAGCGTCTCGACTCTAATTCGATACGACTTCCTCAGCTGCCCCCTCATAGTATACTGCTTTGCGAATGCATCACTGTTTACCGCTGCGTGCGTAGGTGAACGCGAACATGTGTGTGTACGCGTTTGCGCAGAGGGCCGGTGCGTGCGTGCCTGCGTCTCTCTGGCATTCATGAATGGGAAGAGGGAGTGAGAAGGAAGTGCAGAGGATGGCTGTGTTGGGGGAGACCCACAGCCGGAGCCCTATGCCGTGGGAGTATAGGCAATATGACCGCAACAAACCTGAGGTAAAGCGGATCCACATGGCGTGACTCGTGTGTGTTCATTAGTGATTTTTAATACAAGACGTGCTCAGTGTGAGGAGAATATTCGACACGGAGTGTTATTGTAACGCGATTTTAGACGTGTTGTCCTGCTGTGTAATACCCTGTTAAACTTTTTTTGCTGCATGTTGGATGTAATTTTGATGCGTTCCTGAAGCTGTGCACATGTTTTTATTTTATTTTGATATGCTTCATGTGCTAACATGGTCTGAAGCAAAGCCTTTTTAGGTTGGTGATGTAGAGTTTCCCCCCCCCCATTCCCAGCTCCATCCACTTCTGATCTGAACTAGGTATTTAGGTTTAGGTGTGGCTGAGAAAGAGAAAAAATATGACTTGTCTGGGGAATCAGATGAAAAAAAAGAGCAGTTTGGGAAGCACTGTTTTTGGACTCGTTCTCCCATGTTTCAGTTCAGGATATCTACAAATGTGAGAGTCTAACTTTGTGTTGAATTTACATGATCCATATCTATTGCTCTTTTCATTTGTTTTTTGATGTTAAATGTTAGTTTTTTTCCCTTTCCTCCCTCCCGTACCCAAATGAAGCATAAACGGCTGTGATGGAAAGCTCAGAATTGGTTTCTGCTTGAATGATGGCCTCCAGTCTGCGATGATCAGCCTGACAGATCAGTCACTCTCTCTTGTGGTCGCTATGGCAAACCTGAAAACACAAGGCCACGAAAGCTAATAACGTTTCAGCTGCGTTGCATCTCATTCACCGTGGCTTCGCCTCAGTTTTTTTTTTTTTTTTTTGACGTTGCCTTGATTGCCCCTCCTCCTTTAATCCCTTTTTCTATATGTAATCTCGGTGTGTAAGAAATGGCTTATTCACAACTCAAGTTGCGAAAGTTTTTCCAAAAAGACGCATCCTGGCAGAGGATTTTGGATCAGGACCCCTGCATTGCTGAACCAGATCAGCGCTCCTGCTCTCCACTCAGCCAGATGTCATGAATACTCCTTAACAAAGGCTCAGCGGAGGGCTGACTCAGACCGATTTCATGGAACAAGTGTCCCTGTAATGAGTGCCGTTAGCGTATCTGTGACGTGGGTTTGAAAGTCATAGCCAGGAACACGCCATTATTTACTTTTAACTGCATTTCTGGAATGATTTATGGCTTCAGAATAAAGATTAGATTAGATAGAACTTTACTGATCCCTTTGGGAGGGTTCTCTCAGGGAAATGAAAATTTCCAGCAGTATCATTACAGGATAAACAGAGAATAGAGAGAACTTCGAGATAATTTAAGTATTTACATGTGTATATATATTTTTAAAAAAAGCTGAGATTAGCAGCAGGGAAAATATTTGGAGTTCAGTTTTATCAATCAGTTTGATAAATTAGACGTTGATTTAAGGATGTGCTGCTGTGTTTCAGCCGCTTCAGAATCAGCTTTTTAAAGGGGGTAGACCTCATTTTGAACTCGTTTGCCAAAGTGTGAGGCTTGATTTGCTTATTTATGTCTTTCATTCTAGTAGAACAGGATGCTTTATTCTGAAGTTTGCTTTGAAGATGCAAATTGCTTGTTGGCATTTAAGTAAGGAATAAAATGTGACTGAGCATGCTGTTATAGGAAAATAATTAACGTCGGGGTGGTGTTGATGATGATTTTCCATAAATAGCATTTTCCAAAATGGTTTATTCCTCGTATACTACAGCAGTTTGATAATGATTACAATTTATTTGTGAATGAAAATGTCGTACTTGTAAACATTTCTAGTTAGATTTAAAGGAGAACTGAAGGCAATTTTTTTAAAATCAAAATTCTCATTTTATTAAATATAGGAATGGATTTTTGATAGCTATTTTGTCGCTGCTATAGCAAGTTCTGAGTGTTTGAAATATGCTCTGTAATATATCAGTCCATATGTCAAAGCAACGGCCGTAAACGAGATTCGCTGAGACCTGTACGAGACATCGTAGCGCGGAAGTAAAACGTACAGCGGAAATCAAAGCGACCGACATCTGCCAGCGTTGTCAAAAGACACACGCGCCCTCTTTCGAATGCTGACGTAATCAAGCCGGAAGTTTTTTTTTTTTTTTAATTTTATTTTTTTTATAGCAATTCGGAAAGTTTGAAAAAAGTAGGCAGTAATAGTCATTTAAACTCGTTTTTGTTTGGGAATGCTGTTTTCAAAATGGCGGCGCTGACACTTGACGTTTCCAAGTCTCGTGAAGATCGCGCGGATAAGCGACGCCTGCCGTGGACCAAACGAACTAAATTCAACATGGCTAAAAATGGAACAGGCCGATAAGGATAATATTTAATTGCAATTAGTTGCCAATACGAGTCACGATATAAGGTTACTAAAACTGAAAACATAATTGAATAACATGTTAATTAAGAAATAAAGCAAGTTTAAAAATGACTTCAGTTCCCCTTTAATGTTGTGAAGCATCTGCAAGGTATTGGTCACTTACTCAACTGCTAACGTATGCGCTTTGCATCCTCGCTACCTCGATTTGTTACTTGAATTTTTTTCTGTGCATTTTTCTTTACGAATAGTTATAACATGGCACAATTGATTTGAGGATGACCCCTTTTGTAGTTTTGTTGTGTTGGCACAATGACAGTTCTTCTCGAGCTTAGTTTTAGCACTGGCATCGGTTTGGGGGAGGGAAGAACCAAACCAAACGATACTCAACCCTAGACTAGTCAGTCAGTAAATCAGTCAGTGCGTTTACATGCACATCCAAATCGAGCTAAGGGTCCCAGCAGGGGTGCCAGAGAAATCCAATCCTGCATGCACACAAGGAAATCGAGCTATTGTGTGAGGTACGTTGTGCACCTGAGCCACAGGTGGCGCTACACGCCCCATCGTGTTGGTACACTTCCGGTTGTCGTCGTGAAGAAGAGCTATTCAAGAGTATAAACAAAGTTATACATTGCTCCAGAAGTGCATGTTTCTGCTCGCCATTTTCTCTTCGTTCGTTCTCCTTGTTCCTCCTGACCTCTTCTGCTGCTTGCTACTACTACTGTTGTCATGCCAACCGAGGCTGTCGTTTTTCCGGCTTGTGGTCTTGTCACTTCCGGAAGGGGCAGTGCTGAAGTAAGTAGCTCGACTACGTAGCTCGATAGGGTTTACATGCACTAAATAGCTCGGCTACAATCGCATAATCTAGGTCGCATAGCTCGATTACGAGAAATCCAGTTCGGTTCGATTTCAGCCGAGCTAAGGTGTTTCCATGGCATTTAGAACTTCGATTTCAGTCGAGCTACGGCAGAAATTCGATTTTCTCTATGTGCATGTAAACGCACTGAGTGGTGTATTTATAGAAGGAAGCAGAGAATAAGGACAGCTGGTTCACTGAAATTAGGATGCACAGTCCCTTTTGTTGGCACAAGAGTTCAACTGAAAGTATACTTTTCCTGCATGGAGCAAGGACCAGACCATAAAGCTGAGAATTACAACAGATTATGTTCACTTTACCCTTTATGCTTATCGAGCTGGGTGGCTTCATGGTGATAAGTCCGTATGAATACAGCTAATCTCTGCAGTTAAGCAGTAAGAGTGGAATAAAAAGATTTATTCATTACTGCGAGTCTGAAGCAAGTGACTGAATTTCATTTCTTTACTCTTCTTAGGTAATCCTGGTGCAAGTAAACCCGGGTGAGGCCTTCACAATTCAAAGAGAGGATGGTCAGTTTCAGTGTATCACAGGTAAGACGATTACGGATTTATTGACGTTTGTTTTATTGTACTTTTTCGTTCAGATTGATGGGCAAATTAGAAACACTGTTCCAAGAAATGTACGTTACCGTTTAAAGTACAAATGCTTGCAACCAGATTTAAGCTTCTTAGGCGTGTCTCGAATCCAGCACATGTTGGATGGATGTTTTTATATCGGTGGAAAAGCAGTAGTGACTTTTTGTATTACTCCTTGAATTTGTGGTCACTTTTTTTTTTTTTTCCCCTTTCAACAACTCTTCAATTCCGTTTTGAGCATTCAGCCGTGCTGTAATATAGGCATGTTTTAATGACTCCTCCATTTCCTGTTTTATTCGCGCAACATTTCCTTATCTCTTCCTTGCACCCATCAGTCATAATATTCTTGTCGCTACTGTTTTTCCACCGATATAAAAACATCCGTCCGAGATGTGCTGGATTCGAGACAGGCTTATGAAGCTTAAAGTGCCATTCCACCATTGGATGTATTTTTTTGGCATAAAATACAATATATTTTATGACAACATGACTAGACAGAGAAATCTTTTAGCTTCAAAATGATATATCAAACATAATTTTTTGACAACGACAAGTATATTAATTTTGCGACCAAAGTCCCCTACCCTTTTAATTTCCGCGCGGTAGTGAAACGTGATGTCATCGGCATGTTCCCCTTCTTGTGTACCACGTCACGTGTGACGTGGCACAGATTATCAGCAATGGCGGATAGAACGCGATTGTCAGCTTCGGAAAAGAAGCGAAGGAAAATTGCAAGTGATGCCCAAAGGAGACGGTCGATGGTGAATATCGGCACAGCAATCGACAAGTGGAAATCGCGTTCTATCCGCCATTGCTGATAATCTGTGCCACGTCACACGTGACGTGGTACACAAGAAGGGGAACCTGCCGATGACATCACGTTTCACTACCGCGCGGAAATTAAAAGGGTAGGTGACTTTGGTCGCAAAATTAATATACTTGTCGTTGTCAAAAAATTGTTTGATATATCATTTTGAAGCTAAAAGATTTCTCTGTCTAGTCATGCTGTCATAAAATATTTTGTATTTTATGCCGAAGAATACATCCAATGGTGGAATGGCACTTTAAATCTGGTTGCAAGCATTTGTACTTTGATAACATTGTCTGATTGCAGTGACCCCCAATGAGGGGTGGAATATATTAAGAAACAAGTGAAGTCAGTTCTTGAAGTTGTGTTAACAGGAAAATTGTGGCCAAATTGCGATGGTTTGTGGGGCGTTCCTACGGTAGTATGCAATGGTTAGTGCCTACCAAAAGTGGTCTAATGAAGGTCAACTGGTGACAGGGTCATGGTGCCCAAGGCTCATTGATGTGCATGGGGATCGAAGGCTAGCCTGTCTGGTCTGGTCTGTAGTACAAATTGCTGATGCCCCTTTTCCACCAAAGCAGTTCCCGGGCTGGTTCGGGGCCAGTGCTTAGTTTGGAACCGGGTTTTCTGTTTCCACTGACAAAGAACTGGCTCTGGGGCCAGAAAAACCGGTTCCAGGCTAGCACCAACTCTCTGCTGGGCCAGAGGAAAGAACCGCTTACGTCAGTGGGGGGGCGGAGTTGTTAAGACCAACAACAATGACAAGACCATGAAAAATCGCCATTTTTACGCGACGAGAAGCAGCAGCTGTACAAACGCGAAGTCATCCATTATTATTGTTGTTGCTGCTGCTGCTTCTTCCGTGTTTTTGCTTCGATATTCGTGCCAAGGTTTATGCAAACGTAGCGACGTAACTGACGTATACAGCGACGTAATGATGTGGCTTCCCTTAGCACCGCGAGCTATGGAAAAGCAAACTAGTTCTCAGCTGGCTCGCAAGTTGAACGAGTTGTGAACCAGCCCTGGAACTGATTTGGTGGAAAAGGGGTATCAAAGTTCGTGCTGGCTGTAACAGAAAGGTGTCGGAACACAGTGAATCACAGATTGCTGTGTGTGGGGCTGCGTAGCTGGAGACCGGTCAGAGTGCCATTGCTGACCCATGTAGACTGCAGAAAGCTCCTACAACAGGCACGTGAGCATCAGAGCTGGACCATGGCACAATGGAAGGTGACTTGGTCTGATGAATCATCTTTTCTTTTGCATCATGTGGATGGCTGGGTGTGTGTGTGTGTGTGTATGCGTCACTTACCTGGGGAAGTGATGACACTAGGATGTGCTATGGGAAGAGGACAAGTTGGCAGAGGTAGCGTGATGCTCTGGGCAAACCTTGCTCTGCTGGGAAATCTCGGGTACTGGCACCCATGTGGATGCTACTTTGAAACATACAATCTTTCTAAACATTGTATGCCAAGTACCTCTTCATGGCAACTGTTTAGTAATCCCACAGCATATTAATGAAGCACTACTTTCCTTCCAAATAATTGACTTTCTGTCCAATTAACACTTCATTTTCTGTAAGCTCTAATGCTGCAAATGTATAATTTTCGAGTCCGTAGAACACAGATCCTGGGGATAGTCGAATAGAAGACCGTTTCGAATGTGACATGAGACTGGGATTACAGCATAATTTTAATTTCTTCTGGTCTCCCATGCTGATGTCTGATTATTACTTCACAAGCGCTCCAAGTTGCACAGTGCTGTTTTCGAGTACAATCTTAAAGCTCGCAGCATATTTAAAAAAAAAAGTGGATGTGTGATTGGAAGGCATCTCTACTGAACTTGAATTCTTCAGCAGGAGGACTGTTAAGTGTTTTTGTGCATGTGATTCACGTCAGACTGTAATTAAAATTGAAGCACGTCCTCCATATCGTCACGCACAACACTTCTCAGAAATGCTTGCAGTGCGAAGTGGCCTTTAATTATGTTGAGGTTTGTGATGCTAGCAGTTGCTTTGTCCACACAGCAGTGGTGCTCCTCTCCCGCCCCACCACAAATTGCTCCACAACTCTGGTTTGTCCATCACGCTATAGTGTAGTGCACCATCTGAAAGTTGAGTCATTTTATTGTTAGTATGCAGAAATTGTTTCTATAGCGCTTTCATTTTTAGTTGTCAGCAAACTAAAAAGATAGTGAAGCTGCTCCGCATGCTAAACCACTCTGTTTTACCGAATAGATTTTAATTATGCAGCAAGCAAAATGTTTCAGTCCTTGATTTACCACTTGAAAAGGTGTGTTTTTTTTTTTTTTTTTTGGGGTGTGTGTGGCTAATCAGGAACGGAGTCTGATCAAATTACTGCCTCTGCATGCTCTTGCGACAAGGCTTTCACAGAGAGCTTTTCGCAGACAGTTGTAATTTATCGCTGAGCGGGGAGTAATAGGCGTGCGCGATGTTATTCACCGCCACAACGCAAGGGGGCACGAAGTCGCGGAATCGCTAGGAGTAGTTGGTGGGTGCGGTTAGTGGAGTGTTTATTCTCCGGTTACTTATAATGACTAGAACTGGAGTCGTATAGATGTACGTACTTCCTCACTTCCTCGATCAACCGCTCTTCATGCTGCTCCATCTTCGCTCGTGTTTTTAAAAATGGTGGTCGTGAAAACAAACCAAACCAGGAAAGTAGGGAAGCGGAAGTGCGTGTACAGCGGATGTAGAGTGGACCAATCAGAGCCCTCTTGTCTGCGACGCTGTCTGCGAGGCTTCTGCGGTGGTCACAATTTTTGGGAGGTGCGCGCAGAGCGTCTGCGAAGGTGAGGGGGCTACGCAGACGCCATCTGCGACGCCATCTGCGAAGACTGGGTTGTCAGCATAAATTGGCCTTTACTGGTACCCAGTAACTACTGCTTGCCTTTTATATGGTGAACTGCCTCAGAGTGCTTCTTGTGTTCATTAATTGACTTGCTTTATCTTCTTCTTAATAATAATAATGGTATCTGCTTTTTTTTTTTTTTAACTTTATTTCAGTTCCTACTTGTTTTGTCTGTTTTACAGACCTGTCTTGTTTCTATTGGTTTATTGCTGCTTAAGTTTGCAAGTGTATCTGTTTGACACTGAAATTCATGAAGTTTTGATGTACAAATCTTGATGCTGGATGTCTCAGGTGATCATACTAGACTTATACCCTGTCCACACTAGGGATTTTGTACTGATACGAAACTACTTTCGTACCTCAACACCTGTCCACACTAGCAACTATACCGGTACTGTAGCGGTATAACTGTATCGATACGAAACCCACAAATGTATGGGTTTCGTACCGGTACAGTATCGGTACTGTAGCGCTTCGCTGTAGTGTGGACAGATGAAGCGGCTCTGTATCGATACAAATATAATGCGCATGCGCAATGAACCATTCCTACTTCTTCCGAGTTATTCATACAATACAATACACACGTGCTTTCCAGCTGTAAATAAAACGTCAAAATGGCTCAAAATGACCGTGGAGCTACATGGAGCAAAGAAAGGGGGAGGGAGGAAGGGGGAAAGAGGGAGGAAGAGGGGAAAAGGGAGGGGAAGAGAAGGAAAGCGGGAGAAAGTGAGGGGGAGATTCGTTTTCTTTGTTTCTTTCTCAACTGCCTCGCACGTTTTATACGATTCGACTGAATAAATGACCACCAGAAATACAGACTGTACATTGACAACAAAAAGCGCACACACGTTGTTTCATCCGCCATATTCTCGGAAGGAATTTATTCGGTAACCACGGAAACATTTCGCGCACGCGCATTTCAACTTCTGTGAAAGAAAACCGCAAACATTTCTCGCTAGTGTGGACAGATGCACTAAACTGTACCGCTATACTTTGTATCAATACAGTTATACCACTTTCGTACCGGTATAAGTGTGAACACAGCATTATTGGTGGTCACACCAAAAGCAGACGCCATTTAAAATAACCTACTTGCTCATCAACAGTGTTGGAGTGAACGCAACAGCTGTTATTTATACAAATAATAAAACAGATTATTGAAAAAAAAAGAAAACCGAATAAGTTTTCATCTATAATTTAACCTACTTTAGTAATCAACACATCGTTTTTAACTTCTCTGTACCAATACATACAATGAATACTGACGCTGAAGTGTTATTTGCAGTGTACACACATGCTTGGTCATTTCATCAGGAGCGCCATGATTACTGCATGCACTTCGTTATTAATGTATGCTGATTTGACTTTTATCAGACCTGCGTGTTGTAGGGTTCGTGGCCACTGAAATCTCTCGTTTATTAGTTACATGTCCATAACACATACAGTACCGATTAAAAGTTTGGACACAGCTTCTAATTTAATGTTTTTTATTTATTTTTTATTAATTGGATCACTTCATGTCTTAAAGTAATGATGGTCATTTCTCTTTACTTGGCTGATCGGTTCTTGACATAATATGGGTTACTACAGTTGTGGAATAGGGCTATTTACTGTATTTTTTTCTTATTTACTGTTTGATCTCAAACACATTAAGAAGGCAAGAAATTACGCTATTTAACTTTTGACGAGGCACCTGTTAACCTGAAGCGTTCCAGGTGATGACCTCATGAAGCTGGTGAAGATAATACTAATAGTGTGCAAAGTGTCAAGGTGAATGCTTGCTACTTTGAAGAATCTAAAGTATGAAACTAACACTTTTCTTTTTAAATGTCACATAATTCCATATGTTTTCATCGTTTTAACATCTTGAGTATTTTTCTACAATAGTCAAAATACAGAAAAACCCATGAATGAGTAGGTGTGTCCAGACCTTTGAGTGGTACTGTATGTGCCACATCCTTCAGGGTTATTGACGTTCTTCATAAAAATGATTGTGTAAAATAAACACTACACTTGGCTATAAAGAGAGCTTTCAACATGACAATGAGCCACACCGACTTCTAGATCAACACAGAAGTGGTCAAATAAACCCAGTCGGTGTTCTGCAGTGACCATCCCAAAGTCTGGTAATGAACCCTGCTGAAAGTCCACATGTCAAGTTTATTTGTAAAGTGCATATTCTGGACCAATTTCTTTTTTTTTTTTAAATATGAAAGTATGTCCCTTTACACACTCATCCAGAAGGGTAATTTTGCACAAGGCCATCTGTCTACAGCAGAAAAAAATAAAATAAAACGCGTCTGGAAAAATCCCAAGGGAGTCTGGAGCCAGATTCGTGACGTTACCTGCGGAAGCGCCAGCAGGCTGCGCGAGCTTTGCACGGTTTCAGTGCACAGCCTGTGTAGACCAAGCGCTCCCATTTCTCTCTCATTGTCCGGTCTTTTGGGAAACGATGAGTACTAATCCCATCAAGATTGGTGTTGCTACACCCTCCTACGATACATCTGTTAACCATTTTAATAATTACGCGATAACGTTGAAGAAATTTGCAGAAAACCACCAGGTCGTTTTCTCATAAACAAACCAGCGCTGACGTAGGATTCAGAGGGAGGCGTCCCGCACGCGACGTCACGAAAATCAGTGTTTGCCGGGAAATCCAAATGCCAAGTTTTTTCAGAGGCGGACCAAATGGCTCGATTTCAACTGAATTTTTCTGGTATTGCGCAAGGTAAAAAAAATTGCGCAAAATGTGACCGATATTTGACCACAGTTTAATATAAAATAGGAGAATTACATTGATCTTGCTCCTGAATTTACCCGTGATATGCACTTTAAACAACAGACATTGTCGCAAAGCATCTTTACAGAATTTTAATGACTAAACATGAGCTAATTTTATCCCTAATCTATCCCCAATAAGCAAGCCAAGGAATGTATAGAAGCTTATAATATTCAGTAGTGGACCAAGAGTTTCCCTTGTTGTACATTGCAGGAAGTTGGAATTTTTTTTTTTTTGTCTGATCATTTTGTAAACTATTTTCTTGGGCGGGGATGCACTACTTGTAAATGTTTTGTACATAAAGTTTAAATAACGCTATATTATTAGCATTATTTATGGTCTCTAACCATAATGTCCATTAATGTCCCTTTTTCCTATATTAATTTTTGCTCATTTTCGTGTGAAGGCTGGCATGTAGCCTATGTCTGTGCTGGAAAGTTGAGTGCTCTTGTCTGATTCAGGTTTCTTTTATTGTATGTTATAAACTTGGTCAAGACTTTGGTTTCAAGACGAGCAAAAAGATCTTTGGCTGGAGTGTCTCCGTACTACACACAAAACCCAGAAACACTTTCCCATGATGTGACCGAATCCTTACTATCTATTTGGATTGGAGCTATATTATTACCCTCGGGTTAATTCTAAACAGCCTGTGTAATCTTCCTGGACTATCTGACATGAGGTATTTGGACTGACTATATCGCTGGGCTTTTATCGATAACAATTACGTTACCCCACCTCTCTCCATGTCAAATTAATCGAGGCTGAATAAGGGTTAAGTGAAAATGAAATAGCAGGCAAGACTGTTGTCGCTCACGCATGTCTGGGACTGAAAGCACTGAGCCGTGCAACACTACGTCTGCACCACCCATGTGTTTTACCAACAGGAATGTTGCAAGTTCACTGCAATTCTCCCGAAACGCTTATTGCTTCACTGATGGCGTTGAAAAGATTTTCTTTAAATGTGTTTGCCATGGATGCACTCGGATGCGTCGGACGGTGGAAGTCGTTGTGATGGAGAACCCTCTCAGTGCTTCGGTGTTGTCCGTGTTGAACACTCAGTCACAACAGTCAGCGTCGGCTCCCTGTGGGAATGCAATGAGACGTCTTGCACGTTCAGTGTGTGTGTGAACGGTCCTTTTGTGTTCAGCCATTGTGTGGGTTGTATGAAAACATCATGAACTGTGACTGACTCAAAGACGACTTGCTCTGCCAGCGTGTCTGATTGGCAGTTGGTGCCACAGTAGGATGTGAAGCGTGTCTGAAAGTGAAATATTAGTGTGCACTGCAATGCTTGAGATTAGGCAACAAGTAGTATGGGTTATGTTGCTTGATTTGTACTCTACCTCTGCATTGTTGAGGATGTTGCGAACTCGTTTGTGCGTGCTCTGCATTTCCACTAATGGAGCTGACGGTTTCTCTGGCCACACGTTGTGACCCCTGACGTGAAAGTGTTCTGTAATGCGCGGCTTAGTGTTGCTATATAAACGCGAGCCACTGTATTGAAAGATTTAGGCTTGTTTTTGACATTTGAGGAAGATCTGACTGGTAACAATTAAAGCATGGAAATGTAATATGGCCATTTTAATTGGTCACATTTAAAATCCCTACTGTACTAAGTATATTGCATTTATACAAAACTGATTAATTGGGCAAAAAAAAAAAAAATTAAGTGTTATTTTCCAGTTCAGTTTTCAGTAGGCTATATGTGGTGTAGCAATATAGTATTGATGGTGATAAATCACAGTAGGTCACAGTATGCTTTTCTGAGAGATCGTGGATATAATTATCAGAAGCTGAGGTGGTGATCTTTAAAATATTAATTTTTAAAAAATATTTTGTTATTCGTTTATCTTTTATAAAATATAATCAAACTCCGAGATCTGTGAAGCCACCCAGCTGCATCTTTTCGAACTGCTGCTTCTGCAATGTTGCACAACAGGTTTAACTCGCTTAGAAGAAAATGCTGTCTACCCTCTTCTACATACTTGAGCTCAGAAAACCCCACAATTGGCTCGGGTTACCGTGACTGACAGGGCAGAGAGCTCAAACAATTTAGTTCCTTTTGCTCCCGGCTACAGATGCGTGTGGCTTCATCGAGATTCAAACCCACAATTTCCTGATGAGACGAACTTTTTTTTGGGGGGGGAGTGTTGGTAGCCCCAACTTTTGTGTGTTGGATTTTCTTTTTTCTTGTTTCTTCTTTTCACTGCAACAGTACAATATTGCTGGGAAATTGTTCACAATCCTCTGTTTCATGATAAAAGTTATGCCTTTGAGAATCATGAAATATATTTGTCATATTGCCCACCCTAATATCTGATGGCACAAACATCCTAAAAAAAAAAATACAAGGTCCACCTGTTGTTCCATTTCACAAGTAAGTCACTGTCGCCTCTGGCTTCGACCTCCAAGTTTCCATCAAGTCACTTTTGACAAAATAGTTTAAAGCATGATGTAAATTAAATTGAATATTTATCAGTAAATGTGGTCCAAGCTTTACCGATTTTTAAATATTCTAACCTTTCTATTAGCCTAACGTAGAAATGTGCTCTTGATGATTATAGGTCGCTGATAGAAATTACTTGACGTCTGTATTCCTCAGTTGCAGAAAGTAAATGCATGAAGTAGCCAATAATAATTCCACAAGTATAGTGTTTGTGATAAAGGTTGATTCAGATGAATGGCTGCGTTGTTCTTGTAATGAATTTGGCTTCATCATGGAGCTTCACATGCTCTCTTTGGCTTGGACAACATGGACATGATATCCGATATCTCTCATGGGTTATTCACACTTGATAAATAATGTGTGGGGTTTTAGATGAGGATGTGACACACTAGGATGTGGATAAATCACTTCCCCGTAGTGGTTAACCTCAGGTTTTTTTTTTTTTTTTCTCCCCCGGTAAATGACTGCTATAGATAGATCACCCCTTCCTGACTAAAATAATGTCGGTGGCCTAAATTTACAAGCGTCTTTTCCTGGAGGTGTGTGAAGTGCAGGACAAAGGAGAGCGAGGCTAGTGCTAACTGGCATGTTTCTGTGAGCGCTTGTCTGTCAGTGACGCTGGCAGATTGATGACTCACCGCTCATCGTGCGTTCAGGGAGGGAGGTGGCTGTGCTCAGTTCCTTTATTAACCTTATTCCTTCTGAGGTGAACTTGTATTGTTTTTAACCTGAAAATGACCTGGAGGCCGCGCTGAAATCAACGAGCGAACCCCTCCTCCCAATTTCCATCCCAGGTCTATTTTAAGGATTCATTGATGTATTTTTAGTAGGAGGAAGTACGTAAATGCCGCATGCAGGCCAAAGGCTGCATATCTGTCTGCTTATTATGAACAGGCAGGACTGTGGAAAGATGAGAGGGTGGAAAAAAGGGGGGGGGGGGGGGAAATCAGAGTTTTAATTTAAGGTTTATCGCAGGTTGGTGGCAAGTGAACCATAGTACCTCCTGTTAGAAACCAGATTTAATTCTGTCCTAATCGCCCCAAGTGTGACCAAATGATATAGCATGGTTTGCTCACTTGCGATTCTTATGTTTTTCCTGGAAACTTCGAGCACAGCAGCAGCGCGTACCACAGAAGGGCTAACTGAAGCCTAAATAGGTCTTTTAGCCTTAAATGTGGTGTAGGTGGTTTCCTTGTGAGCCTGTTGTGTGTGTTTGTTTTTTTCCTGGAAGGTAATAAGACGGAAAAAAAAAAATGCCGTGTTACTGAAAAACTGCAAACCATTTTGTCCTGAAGACTTGTGAATGAAAAGTGTTCACTCTAGTGTTGGAGATTGCGAGTTTGAATCCTTACAATCCCGTCTATGGCTGAGAGCCAAGGGAGCAAAATTCAGTCTGCGCTTTCTCCGGTCAGTTATGCTGTGTTCACACTTATACCGGTACGATAGTGGTATAACTGTATCGATACAAAGTATAGACCCTTTTCACTCACGTGACCTTCGTAACCGTGACCGCCATTTTGGACATGAAGAAATAACGGTTTATGGCACAGACCCTTTCGGTTCTCGCTCATCTAGCTGCTACAATGACTGCTTAGACTGCAACAATAATACCTAACACACATTTAAGTATCCGTCGTAAAGACGTGAAACTCGTCGAGTGACGAGTGTGTTCATTGATAAGCTAGCACAATCTAAAAGTAGACATACCATCACACTGCCCTGGCGCTGTGTACAGTTTACCTTCTATGGTTTGTGCACTCACTATTTGCCATTACTTTCTCCAACCCAGTGTTTGAACTATGCCGATATTTTCGGGGGTCCCTTTTTTTCCCTTGGGGGGGGCGCTTGTGCTTGTCTCAGAGCACGGATCTCCAAACACATGAGAAGCCTATCTTACACACATATCACGCGGACTCCACACACGCATCGCGTCTGAAGTCATAACTCATCAGGGGAAATCGTGTCCGCATTGGCATGTTCAAAAAACAACCTCGCGTCAACAGTGATACCACACGCAAGAAAAAAAAAACAGTCAGGCTACTCAACACATCTGATCCACAGCAGCACCAAAGCATCACTGGAAATCATGTCAACAACCAATCTTCCATTTCAACACGCGTCAACAAACAAATGGCACCACGAACATGAACGAATCGGTCAGGCTACCGATTCCAAACCCACAGCAGACGAATAATTAAATGCATCTTACCTTAAAGCAGAATCGACCACAAAGGAAGTGTGTTGGCACACTTCCTTTCTACTAGTTTGTGTCCCCAACCTGGCAGCAGCAGTCGTTGTCATATCGGTTTATTTTATCTTTGATGTAAACACAACACTTCAGATATGCAAATGCTTCCCATTACACATGGTTGCTGTGTCAATAAACATAATTTTGTCAATATTTTAGAGACCATCCATCTTCTCCGTCGGTCAGCATCTGTCGGGATCCGATAAAATGATAAATCTTGCCTTGTGTGTTGATGGTTATTACATCCAGGTGCACAACAATATAATGGCATGATGGAAGTCTTGCTGAAAGTAAAAACTTTCTTTGATGGCTATATTCCTTTCGATGCTTTGTCGTCGTTCCTCGTTGTTGGCTGTGGTAGACTACTGGTAGTACATGTCCAAAATGGCGGCCGCGTTTGTCGTGACGTCACGTGAAAAGGGTCCATACCGGTACAGTTTAGTGCATCTGTCCACACTAGCGAGAAATGTTTGCGGTTTTCTTTCATGGTAGTTGAAATGCGCGTGTGCAAAATGTTTCCGTGGTTACCGAGTAACTTCCTTCCGAGAATATGGCGGATGAAACAACGTGTGTGTGCTTTTTGTTGTCAGTGTACAGTCTGTATTTCTGGTGGTCATTTATTCAGTTGACTCGTATAAAACGCGCGAGGCAGTTGAGAAAGAAACAAAGAAAACGAATCTCCCCCCTCACTTTCTCCCTCTTTCCTTCTCTTCCCCTCCCTTTCTCTCCCTTTTCCCCTCTTCCTCCTTTCTTTGCTCCATGTAGCTCCACGGTCGTTTTGAGCCATTTTGACGTTTTATTTACAGCTGCAAAGCACGTGTGTATTGTATTGTATGAATAACCCGGAAGAAGTAGGAATGGTTCATTGCGCATGCGCATTATATTTGTATCGATACAGAGCCGCTTCATCTGTCCACACTACAGCGAAGTGCTACAGTACCGATACTGTACTGGTACGAAACCCATACATTTGTGGGTTTCGTACCGATACAGTTATACCGCTACGGTACCGGTATAGTTGCTAGTGTGGACAGGTGTTGCGGTATGAAAGTAGTATCGTATCGGTACAAAATCCCTAGTGTGGACAGGGTATTAGTGACCCTGACCAATCGTGGGTTTCTGTAAACTCATGTATGTGGAAGAGGGCAGATAGCTTTTTCCTCCAAGTGCGTTACGTTGTCCTCTGACGCAGTACTTGGAAAAGATCTGGCAGGCTGATTTGATGTGTCCCAAAGAAACCCGTAGTGTAAAACCGTTAACAAATGGGTTTTATACAGTTTTCCTTGCTGGGGGAGTGCTAACAGCTGGAGTGCCAATAATTTTTGCACCCATTGATGGCTCTGGGCCTGCTCCTGATGACTGCTCTTGACAATGTTGTGTTAAAATAGTAATTCGGGGTGCTTTTAAGTTGGCAAGATGTCAGTAAAACTGTAGCTAAAATTTGGATGTTGTGTTGCACTAGCTAGACTCGTCCTTTACTCTTCCAAGTGTTGGACAATGTAAAAAGTCAGTGACTTAAGCTTCTGCAAAAATAAGCATGTAAATAAAAACACCTCGAGGTCCCTTCCGGTAGATTGTCTTGCATTATCTGTTAAGCCTGTAAATCACAATATCTGTTTGCTCAGTGAAGCAGAAGGCATAAGCTATGTGAAAGAGAGGCTTAAAAGGTTTTTGAGGTTTAAGATGGTGGGAGGGAGGGAGGGAGCGCGAGCGCACATGGGCACTGTGGAGTTGGATGGGTTTTATATGGCCTTTTTCACCAGCAGGTCCTAGTTTGGATCCCATCACTCAGCACTTGTCCATTTGTGCTGGCTTTTTACAGAGGTCACCAAACCTAGACTGGCACAGACGTCGGAGTTTTATAGCACGGTTCCATCCAGCACGGTGGTGTTAATAATTCAAATCCAAACTCAAGTGTTTGTTTCTCCACAAAGCAAAGCTACACTACGCTGATGAATGGAGCAAAAGAGGGGAGAAAAGGATGAAAAATTAATTCTATGATAAATGTATTGTGATTTTTAGTTTTTAAACTTTACCCCTTAAAGCAGTTGCTACAGCCACCCTTGGTGGCAAGTATATACCGTTCACCCTTAGAACATATTTACAAGAAAAAAGTCGAAAGACAAGGTTTTGACAAGGCGTCATCTGTCGTCATTATGGGATATACACGGGGTCGTCATTAAGGGGTAAAGAGTTAGCCTTCAATGGGAGGCCACCTTTTGTAATAGACTTGTTCGTTTTTACCTTTTATGTTGTACTGCTTCAGAATCAAAATAAAGCCTGAAAAATCTTATTTGAAAGAATCTTCTTTATGCCTGCTTTCTAATCTGAAGTATTGTCAGTTGTCTATAGTGGTACAGTATGAATATTAACAGGATGATGATTTCAGACGACTTCTGGATTATTCTCCCACACTTCAGGGGGAGGGTAAATTGCAGGGTAGGCAATTTTATTTTCAAAGCAATTTTTTTGTTAGATTTCTTATCTTTACATTCCGACAGCAATGAATAAGGGTGTTTTCACACTTGGTCCCTTTCAGCCATCTAACCGAACTCAGATCGATGACTCAGCATTTTTTGCGCATTATGTGAACACTCCAACCATACCCAGACCCCTTTAAAGCGAACTGAACTGAGACCACCTCAGGAGGTGGTCTCAGTACGGTTTGCTAAAAATCAACGGTACGGTTCGCCTAATCTGCGCATTGTGAACAAAAAGCGCACCGGGTTCACTTCGCCTTTTTCACTGTAGTTTAACCTTCTTCGTTTGCCGTAGTTGGTCACGTGACTGTAGCAGGGAAACTCAGCTGCTGGAACAAATCTATTTTCCTTAATCCGCACTATTTTGATCAAAGAATACAGCAGGGTAAGCATAGCGGCAGACATTTTGATTCAAGAGAAAATTACCCAGAATTCCGTGCACTGGGGGTCTGAGGGCTCTAGAGGACCTGGTGTGAACAGAAAGAGGACTGAGGCCACATCAAAGCGTAACTGGACCAGAAAGAGAACCCAGTCCTCTTTGTAATAAATTCAGTGTGAACACAAAAAGAACTGAGTTCTTTTTCTGTTGGTCCACTTTTTGGTCCACTTAAAGAGGACTGAGTCTGGTTCCTTTAAAGGGGACCAGGTGTGAAAACACCCTAAATCTCATGCTCCGATCATAAAAAGAAAATAAATTTGACTTCCGTGGCAGCCGCAGGGCTGTACAGTAAAAAGCCTGTTCAATAATTTCAGTCATTGATGGTCAGTTATTGCATAATACTCATCACAAAATAAAAATTGACATTAGACACGCATAGACTCGAATACAAACTAAAGTTGCATTAAAATGCGTCATTGTCGCTTCATAGTACTCCTAGGCTGTTTCCACACTTGATACGTTTTGGCTTGAAAATGCTGTTTCAAAACGATCTCCGTCCACATCAGTGTATTAGCGCCGTATCAGAAATAATCTCCGTCTGTATAACACATTTCAAAACTCGCATCACATGACTGACTGTTTACACGGAGTTGCATATCAATGTTGAGATCTCGACGCTGACCTTTTTTGCTCCTCGGACCTGCCTGATCCATCCCGATGCCCTACGTCTGGCTGGAGTCTCATCGCATCGCTCCTGTGGAGGACGGCCCCATATGGACAGTCGAAAGTCCCACCTGGAGGACGCTCTGGACTCTTACAGTAATGCTTTTATGGCTGAGGACGACAGTTGACTTGCTAACTTTAGGACTGCAGCTGTCATGAACAGTTTTGCGCTCAAGGTTTCATCAATAAACAGTTTATAACCTCAACAAAACAGTCATGTGAAAACGGTTAATGTTATAATCACACTATGTTGTTACTCAAATGAGAATGGGTTCCCTTTGGACTCTGGTTCCTCTCGAGGTTTCTTCCTCATGTTGTCTGAGGGAGGTTTTCCTTGCCACCGTTGCTCCAAGCTCGCTCATTGGGGATAGATTAGGGATAAAATTAGCTCATGTTTAAAGTCATTAAAATTCTGTAAAGCTGCTTTGCGACAATGTTAATTGTTAAAAGCACTATACAAATAAACTTCACTTGACTGGGCATGTGTATGCTGGGATAAACAGCTGATGCCTTTTTTTTTTTTTCTGGAAAAGGGTCATGTGATGGTAACGAATTGGAGAAGGATATGTCGTGACTGAGACCCAATAAGGAAGCAAACATGGGTGTCTCAGTCATTGTTTCCAAATGTCGTCTACGTTTTCACCCGTCTGCATGAAAACTCAGTAGTGCGGACGCCGGGAGTAAGCGCAGCAAAATCGACGCGTTTTAAAACTTGTCTGTATTAAGCCTAGGTCACAACCGGACGTACGATTTTTTGGCCGTGTGATTTTTGGCGTTTCCCCAAATCGCTGCGTTTTTTTTTTTTTTTTGATCGTGGAGAAAGACGCATGTTGGCCGTAAGTTTGTCTTGCAACCTGAAAAAAACGTAAGCGCCTGTAGAGTTCGTTTGACATGACAAAACCTCTGCAGCCAGTCTACGGCTCGAAAATCAGCACGTCACACGCGCACCCTCCGTGCGTTTCTTGCGTTTTTTGCACGTGGACTGGCCGTAGGAGCACGTACGGCTGGTTGTGACCGAGGTATTAGGGTAGATGTTGCCCTACTGAGTGCAAGAGACCTCCGAGAGCTTCACGTGCCAGTGCTTTTTAATTTTGATGATAAATAGCGCGCAAACTTTTGAGATGACGCTAGTGCAACAAAAATGCAACGATTGTTCAAATGAAATCGATATGAAAAACTGAATTGCTTTATTTTAATGCTTGGTAGTTTTTAAAGAAAACAATACCAAATGATCAGTATCAGCTGATCCTCAAGGTTTAGTTATTGGAAAAGGAAAGTGGTATCATGTCATCGCTATCAAAAACGAGACCCACAAGACAACATCCTCACGGTTGGTTAAATCAGTGTAATAAAGGAAACGAACATTTTGGTAAAATTGTGATGTTCCTCAAGTCCACCTGGGGGAAAAAAGGCACCTACGCTGATGATTGCTGAGCTGTATTGTCTGGTGGAAACGTCATTCTGATCAGGGCCGTTTTTAACGTGGTTGTGTGACTATTGCATTTGATGAGTGGTCGGCGCTATTTCTGTCTCTGCCCATATGTGCGTTTTCTGCACACGTGGTACCTCCGCAAGAGTGGGGAACAAATTTAGCTCTTTGCTCCAGTACTTTTTTACTGAGCAATGGAAATGTGTGGGATCAGGGTTAATTTACTGATGCTGTGCCAGACTGTCTGACGAGCGCTATTAGTCTAGTCGCTGAGCTAAAGTGCTCGTTTTTTTTATATCCAAAAAAACCATCTAACCGAGCTCGTGTATTGAGGAAAACATGCAGAATTCTTACTTTTGCTTTAACATAGCGACTTAACAAATCAGCGCTGGCTGAAAGATGCACTTCGTGTCGATTTAACATGGCTGGGGAGGGTCATGTGACTTGATTACATTCAGCACCGATGTGTCTGCTCACGCAACTCCATTCATATTAAATCTCTCACACACCATTCATTCATAACATCTGCAGTCTGTAGTTTTGAGAATAAACCAGTTGGTGACTCATCCTTCTCTTGCTTTGCTGTGTGAAGGAGAGAGATTTTGGATCTGTGCACCTTTTGGTTTGTGTCCTGGTAATCTTTCCGGAAAGGGGTTAGTTCTGAAATGGGTTCTTCCCTAACTCTTTTTGAGACCGTCCTTTTCTGTCCATCATACCTCTTTTGGCTTCATCTAGCTGCTGCATAATTGCTCGTTATACTCCCTAATAAATCTGCATGGGTTTGCAGAATTAGTCTCGCTGCATTCCCCTTTGAATACTGTCCAACGAATTAGCCAGATTATCCCCTCAGGCCATTCTGGAGTGGGGTGGGGGATTTTTTATTTTTTTTTTGGGGTGTGTTTAGGTTGTTTTTTGCAGAGGTGGACAGTAACGAAGTACGTTTACTTGAGTACTGTACTTAAGTACACTTTTTGAGTATCTGTACTTTACTTGAGTAGTATTGTTTTTGGAAACTTAGCCTATGACTTTAAAGGAAAAGGCGACTTTTTTACAAAATCACCACAAATAGATAGATAAATATATAAAGTAATCGATCATGGAATTTATAGAGAAAGAACAGACCGCATAACAGTATCTTTTAACTTTTAATAATATGGGCTTGCGCTGAGCTCAGCGAAGATGCGTTCCGCCATATTGATCTACTGCGTGACGTCATGCGGCCCACCACTGAAAAGAACTCTTCAGTGCTTCATGGTAATAAGGCAAAAAACCAGTACAATCGCTTCTTCAAAGTTTCACCAAATGGTTTTATTTATGCAACTTAAAGCTCATAATACTGTATAACTTTGGTCGAGTAAAAACACGGAGCAAAAACATGGCTGAATCCTGAATGACTCCTATTTGGATTTGTCCTACCAAGCCTACTGCGCATGCGCGAAGCGGCTCGGCTCGGTTTTCCCTTTCGGGCGCTCTCGTTTTCTGTTAGAATTTGGTAAAGAAAAAAATAAATATTATTTACCAGCTTACCGGGTCCATGAACATACAGCTGACAAGGTCGGGATATAAACGAATCGAATACAAGCCACCCGCCGGGACTCCTAATCACAGTGATCTGCTTGTAAACACTGTTTTCATGGGCCCAGTGACGTCACAGATCAGAGGGAGGCGCATTAACGAAAGATTCTGATTGGTTTATAGTTGCCCACAATCTCAAAATGGCTGCCTCCTCCAACTTCGACTCCTCTGTGTCAATTCATGATTTCAAAGTTAAAAATATTTTTTCGTGTTCGATATATAATGGAAATAATTAACGGAATTGATTACGTATATGTTTTTCTCCTATTACACACCTGGTTTTGTACAAAAGTTGCCTTTACCTTTAACTTCACTACATTTGAAAGGCAAATATCGTACTTTTCACTCCACTACATTTCTATCAAGGTCCTCGTTACTGTGAAGCAGCTTTGAAAGTGGATTTTTTTTTTTTCCCTTTTCTAAAACGTGATTGTTTTTTCGCAGGTGACACTGAGACAGCCAATCAGTAATCACTAGGGTCACGTCGCGTCCATAGACTGTGTAAAATCAAGTTCAATGATGGCAGAATGGAAGGAGGCGGTTCTTCTGGGGAATGCGTGCACCCAGGGCCATACCTAGAACCCATGTTTCAGTTTTCTGAAAGGATTAAAGATTTGTTTCGTTTTAAATGTTTGCTTTGTTTGCCAAAAACAAACCAAGTCACGGCCTACAAAAACTCGCCGTCCAACCTGCGGAAGCATATTGAGGGATGTAAACGTTTTATTCCAAGAGAAAGCTTGCAACGAAGTTGTCTGTGCTTTTAGAGCTAGCGGTAACGTTGCAATAGCTATGCAGTCTGGTTAGTCAAAGGACTTTCTATGGATTTGCCCGCCAAGTTGCCGTAGCCTTGTCCACGGTCGACGTTAACACATAGCTAGTTAACTTGGACGCTGTTAGTTAGCCTGTAAAAACGGAGTTACGCTAACGTGAATAACGTTAACTTGTATTTCTGAAAGGACTTCAGATATACGTTTTAATAATCTTGCCAAATAAACAAAATTTAGAAATCTTTCTTTTCTAGTAGCTTTAGCGACCCAATATGATTTTGAGTTTGAAAAGAGTTTGCTAGCGTGTCAGGTGGAGTTTCACTGACTAGCTAGCTTAACGTTAAACCACCATGATGCACAATATGCGTTCATTTTGTGAATTCACATTTCTGTCTTTGGTAACGGCGTTAGGTTTTGAAAGCATTGTGGCAATAATACAACAGTGTGTTGACAGAAAATGTACTTTTAATACTTAAGTATTTTTAAAAGCAAGTACTTCAGTACTTTAAGTAAAAATTTGACTGGACAACTTTCACTTGTATCGGAGTAACATTTGACCAGTGGGATCTGTACTTTGATTTAAGTAATGAAGTTGGGTACTTTGTCCACCTCTGTTTTTTTATTTCTGGAAGACAAGCATAGAAAGGTAGAGTTGGGTGTGTTTTTATGAACACAGTGCAAACTTAATTATCTTCCTTGTGGTTTGAGAGACGGATGCCAGTGTTGTGATGTTTACTGGAGCCTTGAAGTCACACACGTATAAAGAATGTTCTTTGCACAGGCTGACTTTTTCCCACACACGATGCTTTCTTCACATTCCTCAGGGAGATTTAAAAAACAAAAACTAATTTCATTATTCCAGTAGCTTATTTGCAGGGGTTCGAAAACTTGTTGCAATATGGGACCTGACTTAAAGGAGACCTGAAGTCATTTTTAAACTTGCTTTATTTCTTAATTAACGTGTTATTCAATTATGTTTTCGGTTTTAGTAACCTTATATCGTGACTCGTATTGGCAACTAATCACAATTAAATATTTTACTTATCGGCCTGTTCGGTTTTTTAGCCGTGTTGAATTTAGTTCGTTTGGTCCACGGCGGGCGTCGCTTATCCGCGCGATCTTCACGAGACTTGTGCGAGACTTCGAAACGTCAAGTGTCAGCCAGGTGTCAGTGCCGCCATTTTGAAAACTGTTTTCCAAACGAAATATTGCACAAAAACGAGTTTAAATGACGATTACTGCCTACTTTTTTATTTTTTCCCCAAACTTTACGGATTGCGATCAAAACAAACACAACTTCCGGCTTGATTACGTCAGCATTCGAAAGAGGGCGTGCGCGTCTTTTGACAACGTTGGCAGATGTTGGTCACTTTGATTTCCGCTGTACGTTTTACTTCCGTCCTACGAAGTCTTGCACAGGTCTCGACGAATCTCGTTTACAGCCATCGCTTTGACATATGGACTGATATATTACAGAGCACATTTCAAACACTCATAACTTGCTATAGCAGCGACAAAACAGCTGTCAGAAATGCATTCCTATATTTAGTAAAATGAGAGAAATAGAATTTTGAGAATAAAAAAAATTTGCCTTCAGTTCTCCTTTAAGTGCGTAGTAACCCCCCTCCCCCCGTATTTATGGTAGATTTTGCCTTTTTTTTTTTCCTTTTCTTGACTACTTTTTCTGACTGAACATTTCTCCATAGAGTTAATTCATGTTAGTTGTGTACATGTCTAAACTTACACTGATTAGATTCTATTTCATGTTAATGAACTCGAAACGGTCCCCATTTCCAGCAACAGGAAGTGAGGGTGTGTCTGTTCATCTTCAGACCAGAAAATTGAGGAAAGGCTAATGTTACTAATGTGAGATGGAGGAAAGGGCTGGGGCTTCCAAGTGGCCAGAGTTCAAAACACCTGCGCAAGTGTCCGTTATTCCAGGTTCATGTTGATTGGCTCATTTGCCTTTTTAATTGAGGGAACGTTTTGTGTGTTGAGTGCTAGCAGTATCGTAAAACTAAACTGTGGGGACTGCACCTAAGATGACGACGCTGCATGGCGCAAAGGCAGTGCCCCTTGGCGAGACGCCCTGTTGATCGACAACACGGTGTAGCTGAGATGGTTGCAGGAGCAACTCGTTGCTTGATGCATCAGAACCACTGTTGGCACGAGACGTGCTGATCTTCCCTTTGACGGGTTTTGTTTTTCGTCCTGCTGGGTAACACGCCACCCTCCTCACCAGCGTTGTGCTGGTGGGGGAGCCGGTTTAAACCACCCGTCTATCCGGCAGGTTGTACTGGGTTATAGAGGACGTGCAGTCACGTGACCCGTCCGTGTTTACTTCGCCATATTGGACGGCTTCAGGATTGTTTACCTTGCGCGAGTGTAATGGATCCAGGGAGTAATCCACAAGAAAATTCGGAAAATACCCCGTCTACATCACGCGATAACTTGTCTAAGTTTGTTCAGCATCTTGAAGGTGACGTGAGGCAGCGTTACGTGGAAAACTGTTCCAGGTTGGGGATTGCAGATCCGTACAACTTGCCGCAATCCTTGTTCAGGGAAATTCGGAGCTGCGGTGCCGGCAATTTGCCCGATCTGGCCGACCACGACATTTACAATTTTCTTGTGAATCGTGTTACACTGGCAAAGCCCTCAAAGCTTACAAAGAGCCTGGAAGCTTATAAATATTTTGTTGCGGGATGGGTATCCCAACTATACCTCTGGAAGGTTCCGAAGAAGAATGTCTACTTGATAACCTCACGGGTAAGTGGCATTAAGACGTTTATCATAAAGAGACTATGCAGGACGTTTTATCGCTTATTTAGTAATTTTAATACAGAATTTACTCTGAAATTATTCAGACACTCCAACGCCCCCCTAAAGAAAAAAATCGGACCTGCGCGTTTCAGCCATGAAACGGCATCCGACGTTTGCATCCCTGTTTAAACTTGTAGGTTAACCGACTTTAACCGGCTAATGAGGCTCGGTGGTCGGTCAAGATTTTTTTTTAGTTTTCGCCATCCCTACTATGGATTGGCCTTTCAAAGGCATATATGAGCCAAAAAGATAAAACATTGTCATATGGCCCTTTTCCACTACCCTTTTTCAGCTCACTTCAGCTCGCTTCAGCTCACTTCAGCCTGACACGGCTCGCGTTTCGACTACCAAAGAACAGCACGACTCGGCTCGCTTCAGCCCTGCTTAGCCCCTAAAACTCGCACGGTTTTGGAGTGGGGCTGAAGCGAGCCAAAGCGAGCTGAGTGAGGCTGGGGGCGTGAGGAGACACTCCCCTGTGCACTGATTGGTGAGGAGGAGTGTCCTCACATGCCCACACACGCCCCGCGAGCACGCTGGGATCTGTAAACACCGTAAACCCGGAAGAAGAATAATTACGAGAATTTCTGAAGCCTTATGCGCCTCGCCTCATCTATACGCTCTTGCCAGTATCTGTTGGCGTTGTCGGTGACGACAAGCCACAGCACCAAGACCAGCAACACTAACGACACCCATGTCTCCATGTTTATTGTTTACTATTCGGGTCGTGAGACTACCGCTTAAAAGATCACTGATGTCACTGTTTGCGCCGCTTAACGACATCACGTGACGTCCACCCACTTTCGCTAACTCCACCCAATGTGTCCACCCACTTCCAGCCAGCACGGTTCAGCGCGGTTGTAGTCGAAATGCAACTTCAATAGCCCCGCTCAGCTTGACTCAGCCCAACTCAGCACGGCTCGGCTCAGCCCAACTCAGCCGCGTTTGTAGTGGAAAAGCGGCAATAGACTAGGCCAGGGTAGTAGGGCTAGGCATAGCCATTTTAAACATTAGAGACTGTCTAGTTTCTAAGTATGCAGCTATCATTCAATCTGAAAATCAACTTAACAGATGTACTAGGAGTATTGAATTAGAAGATTACACCTACCTGATATGAAGTGTTCACTACAAATTCGGCTGGTAGAGCTGGGGTACCAGTTTTCTCTTCGCACAGCGGACACCCATTTTGCGCGTCTCTCCTCGTCTGCGGGGAATCTATAAAATGACAGGCCCTCCTTTTGGCCCTGTCTATTGGTACAACCAAATGCTGAACAAGATATAACCATTCTCGAAAGATCTACTCCCACACACTTGATAATTAGAACGGGTTCGTTTAAGTTCTATGCGTGACCTTGCCGTCCAAAATGGCGGATAAACAAATATCACGTGACCTCGTGACGTCACGTGCGCGCTCTCTATATGGTACCAATAGCAGGCTCTGACCTGACTTGCAGCGTACGCTGATGTTAAGTGCAGAGTCCGTACACAGGTCTGGAATAACGATAAAGGCTTTGAAAGTCCTCATGGGGCATCCATCTTGAGAGCCGTGTGTCTAAGGGACAGATTAGGGTGGTGTTGGTGTCGTTTAGCAGTTAGTTTCGTGGATGCGTTGGCGATTGTGTTGGTTTTAATTATTTGAGGGTCTTTGTAATTAGATGCCGGCAGGGTGCCTGTTCTAACAGTAGTATTCTGGATTAGCTGTAATTAAGAGCAAAGCCCAGTCTGCTCCCAGAGCCGCAGTCACTCAGGTTGTTGACAGCAAAACAAAAGCCTTTGTATAAACCCCCCCATTTCACTGCCGGCTCGCTGGATCACACAGGAGCGTTAATGCTGGTGACTGTACAGAGAGAACAGTCTGATGTCTGCCTCCAGCACAGGCACAGCTGACATACTCGACAGCGTTTAGCTTGTTTCAGCTTCTCCCAGCATCCCCTGCCGTCTTTTTCGTCTAACACACACACGCAAAAGGAAAAAAGTGCTGTTTGTATATTAGGAAAGGGAGTTTAGCTGCTGTTCACATGCCAAACGGGCCTGCCTGCTGCTTTGGAGTTTGGCCTATTCCTGACTCAGCTGTGTGTGTGTGTGTGTGGTGTATTTTTTTTTTTCCCCCCCTCCTCTTCTCCTTGCTGTGTGTGTGTTGATGCTTCCTCCGGAAGGCTGGCTCTGGAGTCCACGTCAGCAAAGCAGCAGCCTGACTCTCTTCCTCAGGGGAGGTGTGTGTGTGTGTGTGTGTGCGTGTGAATAAGAGAAGGGAGATGGGGGATGAGGAAAACGGGGGAGAGAGAGAGGGATGTGGCCTTTGTGTCTCATCTGCCAGTGCTTGTGCGTCAGTCTGATGCAAGTGTGGGTGTTCTATTTTTTAAATACCTCTATTCCTTCCACATTCACACCCTGTCTCTCTTGATCCATCCTTCCATCCCATTATCTCTCGTTCTCTCCCCAGAATATTTTGTCCTGTCACATTTACCCCTGTTTCTGACAGGATCCCCCCCCCCCCCCCACCCCCACACACACACACCCTTTTTGTACTCTGTGTCTTAGAAGCAAACAGAATAAAAGGAGAAAAGCTGTAAGCTCAGACCCACCTATGATCTCCAGAACAGCTGCAAACACCTGCTCATCCTCCTGTTCAGCTCATTGCATGCACATGCCTCTCTCTGTTTACCTCGTCTATAAACTCAGTGGATAGATGCACCTCTGACGTTTCTAGAACGAAGGTTTGAGGACCCCAGCAGCTCTTTATTTAAGAACTTTTAATGCGCTTTTAGACCAGACAGTTCAAGAGACGACTCGAGTGGAATTTCCCGTTGGGGAACTGTCCATGAGAACTTGCTTACCTTCACAGGAACACTGAAATTATGCAAGTCAGCTTGCTCGAGTAATGTTGGCAGGAAATGCTAGCAATGATTTTTATATTTTGCTTAGACGCTTTGAAATCATGCTGTACAGAACCAGTCAAATTTGGACACACCTTTTAATTCAGTGTTTTTGTTTATTTTTATGAAGTCTCTTCATGTCTTAAAGTAATGATAGATGTCGTTTCTCTTTACATATACCCTGTCCACACTAGGGATTTTGTACCGATACGGAACTACTTTCGTACCGCAACACCTGTCCACACTAGCAACTATACCGGTACTGTAGCGGTATAACTGTGTCGGTACGAAACCCACAAATGTATGGGTTTCGTACCGGTACAGTATCGGTACTGTAGCGCTTCGCTGTAGTGTGGACAGATGAAGCGGCTCTGTATCGATACAAATATAATGCGCATGCGCAAACGAAACGACCGTGGAGCTACATGGAGCAAAGGAAGAGGGGGGAAGAGAAGGAAAGGGGGAGAAAGTGAGGGGGGAGATTCGTTTTCTTTGTTTCTTTCTCAACTGCCTCGCACGTTTCATACGATTCAACTGAATAAATGACCACCAGAAATGCAGACTGTACATTGACAACAAAAAGCACACACACGTTGTTTCATCCGCCATATTCTCGGAAGGAAGTTACTCGGTAACCACGGAAACATTTCGCGCACGCGCATTTCAACTACCTTGAAAGAAAACCGCAAACATTTCTCGCTAGTGTGGACAGATGCACTAAACTGTACCGGTATACTTTGTATCGATACAGTTATACCACTTTCGTACCGGTATAAGTGTGAACACAGCAAGTTGAGCAGTTCTTGACCTGGATTACTCCCGTTGTGGAATAGATCGATTTACTATTTGATCTCAAAAGCATTAAGAAGGCAAGAAATTGCATTAATTAACTTTTGACGAGGCATCTGTTAATTGAAAAGCATTCCAGGTGACTCCCTCATGACACTGAAGATGTCGATGGTGTCCAAAGTGTCCTTAAGGTAAATGCTGGCTGCTTTTGAAGAATCTAAAATACGAAACAGGTTTATTTTTATTTTATTTATTTATTTTAAAGACCTGTAGAAAATGGTCAAAATACAGAAACACCTATGAGTAGGTGTGTCCAAACATTTTGTCTGGTACTGTATTTGCTCAGTCCCATATATGCTAAGAAAAGCCTGGACTTTACTGTTGGTCTACTTGTCCATGTCCTCCCACCACCAGTTTTTTAATGCTATTGTTAAAGGTCCCATGGCATGAAATTTTCACTTTCTGAGGTTTTTTAACGTTAAAATGAGTTCCTCTGACCTTCTTAAGTCACCCCAGTGGCTAGAAATGTCATAATGTGTAAACCAAACTATGCCCACCCTTTGTCAACATTTGAGAATGGCGCGTCAAAACGGCGCGTTGATAGGCTCTTCCCTTTACTACATCAGCAAGGGAGATGATCCCCCCCCCAGATTCCCACCCACTGTATGGATTGCCCGCCCAGCTCAAAAGTTGCCACCATAGATACGTCACTTCAATTTTGTAGTGAGGAGACCATAGAGGACACAACAACATGGCACCACCTAAGCGAGCGAAACATGGAAGTTGCGCTGTACATGGATGTGACAGCACAGAAAGGAGTCTGTTTTTACTGCCGACGGGAGAGCCCCTGAAGACGCAGTGGCTTAATTTTATTTACTCCAATAATACGCCGTCGAGTCTACCTAAGACGGTGTATGTTTGTCGGAAGCATTTTCCTGAGGAATGTTTCCACAACTTGGGACAGTACAGGGCAGGTTTTGCACATCAACTGTCACTGAAGCCTGGGTCCGTACCAAGCATCCCTGCCGCATCAGCAACAAACACCGAACAAGTAAGTGTATAACTGTTAAGTCGTTTTGCCGTGTTTTAAAATCGGTGCATTAGCCTAGCAATGGCTACATTAGCTGTGCAGCTAACCGCTTCCTGCAGTTAGCCAGGTACTCTGCGCTACAAAACCAAAAAGCATGCAGCATGCTCTGTTAAACTGAGTTTAGTCTGGAAATTGACTGTAACTTTTGAGCTTATGTTTGACTATTGCTCCGCAATGCATGTCTTCTGTTGGATAAGCGATATGTTGCTGTAGTTGCTGCTTCTATCCTTTTTGGTTACGGAGTGCGTGTTCAAGCCTAGGGTATTATACATTTCGTAAACTACCACTCCGAACACTCTCTCACACTGTTCTCTGTGTCACGTTGAGTTTACGAAGCTTGGACTGTTGCTTGACCTGCCATTGCTACTGTTCACACACAGGTAGCATGCCCGCAGCTTGGTCAAGCCCCTCCCCCGCCCCCACCCTCTACCCTTCCCCGCCTCCATGCTTCTCATTAGCAAAACGATGCACTGGGAAAAGCGCTGAAATGGGGCTTTCTCCCAGGAGGCTATATCTACGTGCTGAGGGTTCATTTCGAGAAAGGCTGCGGATATAACATCCGGAAACCTCCACGAGCCCGTTTAAAGCATCAACAAACCACCATGCCATGGGTCCTTTAAGAGATGTTTATATGGTTAATGATTTTTAGAAATGGCGGTTACCGGTGCTGCATTGACTCATATTTGAGCAATCAACATGCACTTGCATCACTCATGGTTCCTTAAAAAATCTGTCCTAAAGCCTCAGTCACAACCGGCCGTACGTGCTCCTACGGCCGGTCTACGTGCAAGAAAAGCACGGAGGGCGCGCGTGTGACGTGCTGATTTTCGAGCCGTAGACTGGCCACAGACCGGCCGCAGAGGTTCTTTGTCATGTCAAACAAACTCTACGGGCGCTTACGTTTTTTTCAGGTTGCAAGACAAACCTACGGCCAACGTGCGTCTTTCTCCACGAACAAAAAAAACCGCAGCGATTTGGGAAACGCCAAAAATCACACGGCCAAAAAAATCGTACGTCCGGTTGTGACCTAGGCTTAAGAACTGAATGTTGTCATTTCCTGCAGTGAGGGGTCACAAACGAACAGGAGGTTCCTCCAACAGATCTTGGAACTGTAAGGTTCCTCTAATTTCTGCAACATTTCAGTTTCTACTCCAGGAGGTACTTTTCTTCAGCCAGTTCTCTTTTGCAGTGAAGTTGTTTTATTCTTCTAGAGCAAGCTTCACCTGCTTATGCCTGCCATTTAAAAAAAAAAAAAAACTTTTATTTAATAATGGCTTTCTGAAGCTGGTTTTCTGTCTGAGGTTGTGTGACCCAATCATTAAACAGTTTCTGCAACACTTTTTTTTTTTTTTTTATGCTGTAGCAAAAAAGCCTTTAAGCATGCTGTTTGACTTTCGTAAACACACTCGCACAGCTAATATAAATTGCATTCTGGATCATCCACTGTAATTTGATGCACTGTATAATATTATGCCAAAGGTTTGTGTACACCTGACCACACACCTATATGTACTGGTTGAACATCCCATCCTGGGCTTTCCAATCGATTTTGGAGTGCGTCTGTGGGGAGTTGCTCATTCAGCCACTAAAACATTAGTGAGGTCAGGCATTGATGTCAGGTGAGGAAGCCTGGTGCACAGTCTGCATCCCAGTTCATGACGGAGGTGTCCAGCGGGGTTGAGGTCAGGGCCCCGTGCAGGACGTTTACGTTCTTCCACATTAATCTTCACAAACTGTCCTCATGGACCTTGCTTTGTGCACTGAGCATTGCAATGTTGGAATAGGTGCGTTAGTTTCAGGCAAGGGAAATCTTAAAACTGCAGTGTATCAAGGCATTCTATATTACTGTTGTGCTTTCAAATTTTGGGCAAAGTTTTGAGGAAGACTTTCATATGGATATGAATCCCCCCCAAGTGTCCACGTACTTTTGGCCATGTAGTGCAACAATGCAAAAGAAATGCATTTCTGTCTTAATGTCCATGCATTCAATGCAAAATCTGAAATGTCTTCCTCGTGTCACTTGGGTAATTTTCAGAGGCTTACCAGCCAGGACTGGGAAGGTTGGGAGCGTTTTTTTTTTTTTTTTTCCCCCCTGAAAGTAGGGAGTGTAATTTGGTCACGACCAGTGGGGTTTATTTGTACAGCGCTTTTAACAGTCAACATTGTCGCAAAGCAGCTTTACAGAATTTGAACGACTTAAAACATGAGCTAATTTTATCCCTAATCTATCCCCAATGAGCAAGCCTGCAGCGACGGTGGCAAGGAAAAACTCCCTCAGACGACATGAGGAAGAAACCTCGAGAGGAACCAGACTCAGAAGGGAACCCATCCTCATTTGGGCACCAACAGACAACATGACATTAACAGTTTTAACATGAAGTCAGTTATGTTGATGTTATAAACTCTTCATTGATGGAAACTTGAGTGCAAAACTGTTCATGACAACCGCAGTCCTAAAGTCAGCAAGTCAGCTGTCGTCCTCGGCCTAAATTTAGTTTCTTATTCATTAACCACCACTTTACAAATCACTGTAATTATCAATAAAATCTTCTACAAATTCCTGGGTGTCTCCCATAACCCGGTACGGAAAGTATGAACTGGACCGGGACGGTATGTTACAATAACATTACGTTTTCTAAACATTCAGGGGTTTCATACTTGTACTCACACGTATCACTGTCATGTATTCTTTGATTATCCAATATTATAATATCCTGTCACATTGTATTAACGTTATATTCATGATATTTTCAATTGAAATTGATCTAAAAGCCCTGAGCTCCAATTACAGAATATACCTCAACATGACGTCACAAAGGCCAAGTTTACATTAGACCGTATCTGTCTCGTTTTCTTCGCGGATGCACTGTCCGTTTACATTAAAACGCCTGGAAACGCCGGGAAACGGGAATCCGCCAGGGTCCACGTATTCAATCCAGATCGTGTCTGGTCCGGTGCTGTGTAAACATTCAGAATACACGGATACGCTGTGCTGAGCTCTAGCTGGCGTCGTCATTGGACAACGTCACTGTGACATCCACCTTCCTGATTCGCTGGCGTTGGTCATGTGGGTCATGTGACGCGACTGCTGAAAAACGGCGCGGACTTCCGCCTTGTATCACCTTTCATTAAAGAGTATAAAAGTATGAAAATACTGCAAATACTGATGCAAATACTGCCCATTGTGTAGTTATGATTGTCTTTAGGCTTGCCATCCTTCCACTTGCAAGTGGTAAGTGATATGCGCTGGGATCACACACACAGCGGCTCAGTCCCGAATCGTGGCTCGTGCACTTCACTCGCGCGCTCTGTGAGCTGCGCAGGGCCGGAGTGCGCACCCTCCAGAGGGCACTCGCTGTTCAGGGCGGAGTGATTTGGAGCGCAGGATGCCTGCGGAGCCGAGCGTATCCGTGTATTAGTGTTGCTGTGTGCACGCGAATCGTGTATTGGTGTTGCTGTGTGCACGCTAATCGTTTTAAAAACGTTAATCTGATGATCCGCTGATACGGTCTAATGTAAACCCCACCAAAGAAATCCCTTGTGGCGGAACGAGCACCATCTCGAGTAAAATGTGGTTTCACACTGATTGTGAAAACGTGGGTCATAAAACAAAAACACAGATCAAAAAAAGATAAGAACTTGAAATGCATACAATGTCAGCTGAAGAAACGAAAAGGTAGAGGTAGGGGAAGAGGCAAGAAATTGTAAAATGGATGAATAAATAGTTAAGTTATATGTTTTGACAATAAAACAACTAAACAATATATTTTGTTTTTCTTCTAACTTTATTTCTCATACGTGGCGGGACGGGTTCATCTATAAAGGCGGGATGACTAATGTAAGTACCGATATTAATAAATTGGTGGACGTGACGGATGTCTCTGTGAAACTGGAACAAAAAAGGTAAGATTATACATTATGTAAATAAATGTCACAAAAATGGTATTGTGGGACGGAACACTTGTTATACGCGGGACGGAACGGTGTATAAAAACCTGGAAGGCAAATATAAGAAAATACATGACTGTTCTGTTCCGTATCGGGTTATGGGAGATGCGAATTCCTGCAGTAAAAGCAGAAACCTTAAATTATAATTTCTAGTGCACTTGAGACAAAAAATAAAATACAAATTGCTGCAATCAAGTCCTATTACACCGAATACAACATTTACTATATACAACAAAGATAAATGAGATTCAGCCAACTTTGAAGATTAATATTATGAAATGTATCCGACTGAAAATAATAGATACCTTTTAACGAGTTTTGATTTTATGAAAAATGCATAATGCAAATGTTAGGAATCATTTTAAGTGTAATAAACAGGAGTTAAAAAAATAAGTGAAATTAAGTTACAAATGAACGGGAATTTTCCTGCAGTTACTCGTTACTTGAAATGTATAAATACTGTAAACAGTGCAAAAAATTCAATAATAATGATAGTTTGTGAAAGTACTATTTAAGATGATGTAAATCTTGGCAAAAGAGAACCCGATCGGAACCGAAAGGGTGGAAATGATCATCATGCCGTTACCATGGGAACAGTCTTTTATGAATGTGGAAGTGGTCTCTCAGCACTCAGAGTCCGGTGTGACTGAGGAAGGTGACAAGTTTTACATTTCATCTAATTTAGGCCATTTAAAATCGATCATGTTGTTTGGCAGTGGCCACACGGGAAAGTGTACGGTTTCTATCAGTATGTTTATCAGGCTTGTATGATAAACTCACGAAGATATTCATCTAAATATATGACCTAGTGATTCAAAACCTGCCAAGCTTCTCTGGCGAAGCTCTCAAAACTCATAGTATGTTGTTTCCATTCAAACCTCGTTTCAACGTCTGACCAATAAGAACGCTACGTTTTTGGCGGTAAATTTGATTTTTCTCAATTTAACTTCCATATATCTAAATGGCACGCCCCAGGAAACCACTGACTGTTGACAAAAATGTCCACCGAAATGCACAAAACAACAAAATTTCCCAAAGGTTTGGTTCGTATAAAATCTGCAGGCCGTGTTTGGGGATTTCTGGCGGGGTTTTCTGAGAATTGGCCGTGTAAAACACAGCTGCACGGCTCGCTAGCTAAGCCTATGGTAATTTTACATGATGGTCGCTGTCCCAACAGTAATTATGGAAAGCAAACCAGGAACTGTGTGCTTCTTTTTTTCAGTAAAGTTCCTCAGAAGGTTCTGGAAACTGTGGAAATGGGTCTCGTGGCTCAAACAGAGCTCTCTCTCTCTCTCTCTCTCTCTCTCTCTCTCTCTCTCTGTGCGTGCGTGCTTGGCTTCAGGTCTGCTCACCTGTTACATCAGACTGACTCACTTCACATCAATTATGGAGATTCAGTCTCTCTAAATCAGACTTCAAAGCTCCCACAGCACTCCACATCAAAGTAAAGACATAATGGTTGTCTGTCTAAAGTGCTTGTATGTTTTTGCTGTGGAAAGAGCAGTGCTGTCTCTAACGAAGTTGGCAGTTGATGAGTGATGGGCTCCAAACTTCATAGTTATTAGTGGTAAAGTGTAGTTAATTGAAAAATATCCCCCCCCCCCCAAAAAAAAAGCAGCAGCCCTTTTCTCCCCCTTACAGTCAGGGATGCTTCAGCATCATAAAATATGATGTGGGCATGTTTGTTCATTGGTTAAAAACGGTTATTTTTAAATAACTGATTAATTTGGATTGATGAATACTTTAAACAGAACCAGAATATCAGAAAGAAATGCTTGAATCTGACTTGAATTTTATTTGGTCTGTGATCATTTCTCCTCCTGTTAGGACGCCATTTTTAAACACACATGGTGTATAAGAATTTTTTATGCCTCCGCTACCATAAGGTGCAGGAGGCATTATGTTTTCGGGTTGTCCGTCCGTCCGTCCCAAAACCTTGTGAACGCGATATCTCCAAGACTAATAAAAGGAATTTCACCATTTGTGCACTTTGGGACAAACATGAACTGATTAGATTTTGAGATCAAAAGGTCTAAGGTCAAGGTCACTGTGAGGTCAAATGTCTGTCCGAGGACCTTGTGAACACAATATCTCCAAGGCGAATACAAGTAATTTCACCAGGTCAGGATTACTGTGAGGTCAAATGTCCATCCCCAAATCACAACTTAATAAGGCGTGTAGTCTACCGGGCGGAGGCATCCCCATCGACGCCATTGGTTGGCGTCGAGTTCTGTTTAGTTTCTGTCTGTGATGTGTCCTCAAATATTACTTTTTTTTTTTTTAACTTGTAAAAAGATGGAAATGCACCAAACTGTTCTGCTTTACAGCTTTTGATTTTTGTGCTCATAAAACCAAAACACACATGAATTAACTGAAGTGAATAATTAATTTCAGATTTTGAAGTTAAGAGCTTGGTTTCGTCTTGCATCGTGCCAACCCCTGTGCAAACTTGAAACGTTATTTGTTGGAAATTGAACTGATGTGTGAGTTCATTTACTGTGCCAGTGTCACCATCGGGTTCATACTTGGGACTAGAATTAACATTGAGCTTGTGATGAGGCACAAACAAGCAAAGTGGTCCACCTAATACAGAACCAGTCAAAAGTTTGGACACCCCTGTTCATTTATAAGGTTTTTTTTTCTTCTGTGTTTTGATTGTTCTACAGTACTGAAGACATCAAAACTATGAAATGACATCTGGAGCATGTATGGAACTGCGTGGTAAACAAAAAAGTGTTGGTTTCGTGTTTTTTAGATTCTTCAAAGTATCCAGTGTTTACCTTGATGATGCTTTTCACACTACTGGCGCTATCTTAACCAGCTTCATGAGGGAGTCACCTGGAATGCGTTTTGGTTAACAGGTGCCTCGTCAAAAGTTAATTAATGCAATTTCTTACCACCTTAATGCGTTTGAGATCAACTAATAATACAATACATAGCCCTATTCCACAACTGTACTAATCCATGTTATGGCACTCAACTAAGTAAAGAGAAATAACCTCCATCTTTACGACACAATTTTTTTTTAACTTTTATTTTTAAATAACAAGCAGTACAGGATAAGTAACAGAGACAAAAAACCCACATCAAAAACAAGAACATTAACAAATTGTGGAAGATGATCCATATTTATATTCTTTTTCCTTTCAAGTCAGTCAGGGCTGGGATTTGTCCTTGAATGCAGTCCATTTCTGCCATTTTTGTTCAAAGTCCCCTTCTCTGACCCTTAGGCAAAAAGTCAGTTTTTCCATGGTGTATATTTCCTCAACAATGTCCAGCCATTGTCTTAGTTTTTTTTTTGGGGGGGGTCGCATTTCAGCCAGTTCCTTGTCATAGCTTTTTAAATGGTGAGTATCAATATTTAAAAGAGGTAAGTGTCTTTTCTTTTCTATTGCCCCCACAGGTATTAGCCCAAGGTACACAATCCGGGAGGCCATCGGTACTTTTACACTACGTTCAGACTGCAACCTGAAACGACCCATATCCGATTTGTTGTGAAATCCGATTTTTTTGTTAGGCCGTTCACATTACCAATTATATGAGACTTGTATGCGATCTCCAATATGAACGGAAAACGACCCAAAAGTGTCCCGCATGCGCAAATTGACACCTAATAAGCACATCTACGTAATACGTAAACAAAAAAAAAAGCGCACTCCAAGTTTGCAAGTAAAGCATGGAGATGAGGCGAGACCTGGCGATGTGGTTTTTGTGGCGGCGGCGGAACTCACACAGTAATCTGATTAATGTGGGCAGCAGACTGAGACCGAAGGTGTCAAATTACTGGAAATTTCCAGAACAATCTTATCTTGTAATACAGGATGGTTTAAGTTATAAATCAGTTATAGAAACTGTTTTATTTAATCAGGCTAACAGATCAACATCCAGGTCCCTACCAAATCCACCATTAGCTTGATCAATTCTATAAAAGTCTATTTAAATTCTGAAAACTGTACAAATCTTGTTGTTTTCCACCAAAGAGGCGGGATTACCCAACGCAGAATAGTGACGTTTGTCTCTTGTTGATGACGTGTAGGTCGCATGAATGCGACCTGTCCGGTCAGACTGCAGTCGCATGTGAAAATAACGGATATGCATCGGATTTAGGACCACATATCCAAGCGGCCTGGGTCGCATGTGAAAAAAAATCGGATCTGTGTCGTTCAGATTGTCAATAACAAATCGGATACAGGTCGCATATGGGCAAAAAAATCGGATATGGGTCGTTTCAGGGTGCAGTCTGAACGTAGTCTTTGGTTTAATATTTCCTCAATTATTTGAATGACATTCTTCCAAAACAGTTGTATTTTTGCACAGGACCAAAAGATATGAGTGACCAGCATCCATATGTCCACAATCCCTCCAACATTTCTGTTGTAATTGTGACTGTTTGCCTTTTATATGTGGAGTAATAAAGAAGCGTATATGATTCTTCCAGCCAAATTCCAATTCCTGCCATCGTTTAGAATTGATTGATTGGTTGCTTTATTCCGAACAGTAAAGAAGATATAAAAAACCAAAAAAAAACCAAAACAATAAAAAATGCAATCATCAAAACATCGTCATAAACAAACAGAATAGCGTAGCCACAAGGCAGTAACATAATGTTCGGAAAGGATTAGGAAGAAGTAATAACTTATCAAATCCTAACCCTCTATACCACCGCTAATCAAACGTCACTTTCCGCCATAATAAACTATATACACAAAATCAACAAAAAAAGAAAACATACCAAGACATACCAACATGGTATAATATCGACCAAATCATATATACAGATACTTATGTTATGCATATGTACACAATTGGTATTTTTTTGGTAGATTTGGTTGAAGAATGTTGTGTGCGACACATGGAATGCCAGTCACTCTCAGACACTGTGATATTGAATTCTTGTTCCTACTTTGATTTAACATATAATGAATTTAATTCCATTACATTTTTGGAAACCTCTATAAAGTTTAGATACAATCTTTGGAGGAGTTTGTTTTATAAGCATCGGTTAGAATTAGAATTATCTCATTGACATCTGCTGATAGGTATTTATTGACTTCTTTGTCGTAAAAGTGTCGTAGCTGTAGATGGCGGTAAAAATCTGTTTTCTACGTCAAATTCTTTTGAGTTTTACGAAACTTTTGAAGGTTTTCCCTTCAGTTAGTGTGCAAACAGCTGTTATTCCCCTTTCTCTCCACTTCATAAAAGTGTCATCTGACTGTGCAGGACCAAACTTGGGTGTTTGAGAGGGCCATATTAGTAGTTTGCGGTCACCCTCCATATTGTTTTTCTTGACAATCTCAAACCATGTTTTCAAAGTGTCTCCTATAATAGTATTGTTTTCCTCATGGTCTTTTCCCCCAGCTTAGCAAGGGGTTGCAATCTACTTACATTCAGTTCAATATGTTTCCACTTTGCTTGGTATGTTGGGGAACACCAGTAGACAATGCATCTCAATTGAGACGTATGATAATATTGTTTTAGGTTTGGCAGGGCTAGGCCTCCTTGTTCTTTATCTAGCTGCAGAGTTTTGAATTTTACCCTTGGCTTTGCACCTGCCCAGATGAATCTGGGCTTGAACTGAATTCCAATATTAATGTTGACCATCGTGTTATCTCATCTCTAGCCGCTTTATCCTGTTCTACAGGGTCGCAGGCAAGCTGGAGCCTATCCCAGCTGACTACAGGCGAAAGGCGGGGTACACCCTGGGCAAGTCGCCAGGTCATCACAGGGCTGACACATATGCCGCTTTTCCACTACAAACGCGGCTGAGTCGGGCTGAGCCGTGCCGTGCTGAGTCGAGCTGAGCGGGGCTATTGGAGTTGTATTTCGACTACCACCGCGCTGAACCGTGCTGGCTGGAAGTGGGTGGACACATTGGGTGGAGTTAGCGAAAGTGGGTGGACGTCACGTGATGTCGTTAAGCAGCGCAAACAGTGACATCAGTGAGCTTTTAAGCGGTAGTCTCACGACCCGGAGAGTAAACAATAAACATGGAGGACATGGAGTCGTTAGTGTTGCTGGTCTTGGTTTTGTGGCTTGTTGTCACCGACAACGCCAACAGATACTGGCAAGAGCGTATAGATGAGGCGAGGTGCATAAGGCTTCAGAAATTCTCGTAATTCGTAATTCTTCTTCTTCCGGGTTTACGGTGTTTACAGATCCCAGCGTGCTCGTGGGGCCTGTGTGGGCATGTGAGGACACTCCTCCTCACCAATCAGTGCACAGGGGAGTGTCTGCTCACGCCCCCAGCCTCACTCGGCTCGCTTTGGCTCGCTTCAGCCCCACTCCAAAACCGTGCGAGTTTTAGGGGCTAAGCAGGGCTGAAGCGAGCTGAGTCGTGCTGTTCTTTGGTAGTCGAAACGCGAGCCGTGTCGGGCTGAAGTGAGCTGAAAAAGGGTAGTGGAAAAGGGCCAATAGACACAGACAACCATTCACACTCACATTCACACCTACGGTCAATTTAGAGTCACCAGTTAACCTAACCTGCATGTCTTTGGACTGTGGGGGAAACCGGAGCACCCGGAGGAAACCCACACGGACACGGGGAGAACATGCAAACTCCACACAGAAAGGCCCTCGCCGGCCACGGGGCTCGAACCCGGACCTTCTTGCTGTGAGGCGACAGCGCTAACCACTACACCACCGTGCCGCCCCCATCGTGTTGTATCTTTCTGAATTCTGTTGTTTAAAGTACCATAATTAGTCTCATACAAATCGTTTAAATTCTGTGTGATGATTACACCTAAATATTTTATACATTTTGTGTCCCACTTTAGTTTATATTTACTCCTCATTTTGCTATTCGGTGTGTAATTTAAACCGTGTTTTTGTGGTGTTCAGTTTGTACCCTGATATCTGTCCAAAACTTTCCAAAGTAGTCAAAAGTTTAGGGAATGTTACGTTTGGGTTTTTTTTTTTTAAGTAAGTGATGTCATCTGCAAATAGTCCTGTCTTGCGCATGTTCCTCTGTTGATCAGGTAATCCCTTCCAGTTCATGATTTTGTCTAATATCTTGGGCTAACGGTTCAATGAATAATATGAAGAGGGAGGGACTAAGGCAACAGCCCTGTCGTATGCCTCTGTAAAGTTTGAAACTGCCTGCCAGAGAGCCATTTATCCTCAACCTGGCAGTTAGGTCGCTGTATAAAGCTTTTATGCAACTGATGAATTGATTATTAAAGCTGAATCTTTCCAGCACTTTATAGCGGAAAGGCCAGCTGACTCTATCAAATGCCTTCTCGGCGTCGAGGCTGATCAAGGCTGCACTCAGATGTTGTGTTTTAACTTGTTCTATAATGTGTAGTGTACGTCTAATGTTGTCCTGTGTTTGTCGGCCTTTAATGAATCCAGTTTGATCTTCATTTATTAGGTCTGGAAGAAGATTTTCCAGTCTTTTAGAAATTATGGAAGTGAATCATTTATAGTCTACATTCAATATGGAGATTGGCTGATTAGATTCGCATAACTTTTTTTTTTTTGGCTTTCTTTTGGTATCACCATCACTGCTTCTTTCCATGACGGGGGTATTCTAACATATTCTAGAGTCCAATTCAGAGATTCCAGCTAAGTGGGTGCGAGGTCCTCTCTAAAAACCTTATACCACTCATTTGGGAATCCATCACTCCCAAGTTACTGATAGCGCTATCTAACGCTACGTTCACACTGCAAGGCTTAATGCTCAATTCCGATTTTTTTGTGAAATCCGATTTTTTTGTGAGGTCGTTCACATTAACAAATATATGCGACTTGTATGTGATCCTCAGTATAAACGAAAAGCGACCTAAAAGTGTTCCGCATGCGCATTGCAGGATACGACGACGTCACACGCAGTGATCATGGCCAGTGTTTACGGAAGTAAAACCGCCCGGTTGCGGTATGACTCCTCCAATCTAGCTTGAATAGCTGCATCCCCCCAAATGGAAATCAGCTCCCTAACCTCTGCGTCCTTCCATTGAGAAGATTCAGAACCTTCACAGCCCGAAGCGTCCCTCGCATTGATGTCATGCGCAGGGGTGCAGATACGTTTTTTGAACTGGGGGGGGGGGGGGGGGGGGAGACAAAGCTGCCAGCAAACCAACCCCAACATGCCTGTCAAACTTGTTGTTAGTAACCATAGCAACCAAGCTCGAGCTCGCAACCTGTGCAGTCTGCGCAGCTCAACCAACCGAATATCAGTCTTTGTTTTGTTTTATGTGAGTTGTTGCAACTATGTATGTACTGCTGTGCACCTCAATAAACCGAATGGTAATTAGTCTTTTGATTTTTCCGTGAGGTTTGCCTTATGCAAAGAAAGACAGCATAGACGTTTTTTCCTCCCTATAAGTGGGGGGGACCGAACGAGGTGAATTTAAATATGACTCGTCCCACCCTCTATCTGCGCCTGTGATTATGCGCCATGTTGTTGTAACTTTTTTGAGAGACCCGCCGCCTACTTCAGCGCAGAATAGTGACGTTTGTGGCTTGTTGATGATGTGTAAGTCGGATGAATGCGACCTGGCGGTTCAGACTGAAGTCGCATATGAAAAGAGCGGATAGGAATCGGAATTAGCACCACATATCCAAACGGCCTGGGTCGGATTTGAAAAAATCGGATCTGTGTCGTTCATATTGTCAATAAAAGATCGGATACAGGTCACATGTGGGCGAAAAGATCGGATTTGAGTCACTTCAGCCTGCAGTGTGAACGTAGCCTAATTCCTTTTTTGTGATCGGGGCGGACAGTGATTTGTTTTGTACTTCTCCTGTGTGGGGAAGATCCAGTGATGACAAATATTTATCATTTGATTCCTCGTTTATTAGGTCTGGTTGTGAGTATAATGTCCTATAATATTCCTTGAAGCGGTTTTCTATTCCCTGAGGTTTGAGTACTGCTACGTTACTTCATGGGTCTATAATCTTAAATATAGAGTTTTTAATTTGTTGAGTTCTAAGGCGTCTTGCTAATGCCTTTGTTGCTTTTGGGCCCGATTCGTAAAAAGTCTGTTTTATAAATCTTAATTTCTTTTCCAAGTCATCAGCCACCATTTCATCGATTTGTTTTCTAACATCTTTTAACTGGTCTGTTAATCTTGTATCTTTGTCTGTTTTTGTTCCTCTAATTTTCTCAATTCCTCCTCTAATTTATCATATTCTCCTCATCTGATCCTTGATCAGATTCCCTCTCATAATTGCCTTAACTGTATCCCAAATTATTGTTGGTTCTATTTCACTATTCTTATCTTCAATACAATCCTTAATTTCTCTCTTTATTTCATTCACGGTTGTTTGGTTGTTCAGGATTCCGATATTCTTTCTCCATAATGTGTTTTTGCGTCTGTCGTTTAAGTGTATAGTTAAATAGATTGCGTTATGATCCGATACATCTGCTGTTCCTATAGAGGTTTTTGACCCACTTGACCGTTGCCATGTCAACAAGTAGACGGCACCATTTTGACGGTCACAAATATGGCGACTACCGGTAGCGATACACTGTTGATCATGACGAAGTCTCATTGTCGAGTATTTTATCCGGCCTAGATGACGCGAGTAAGAAGCGATATCACCAGAAAATCAATGATGCTGGTGTACGTGATCTGTACACGTTACCAGGCTATCTCTTTCTGGCTTTGCAGCGCGGGTGATCTTCCTGACCTGCAGTCAGGCGTGTGGGAAATACCAGGGAAAAAACATAAAAGAAAAAGGAGCGAGATGCAGAAAACACCTTCGCTATCCAGCGACGTAGGGCATTTACAGGGCGAGCAGAGGGAGAGGTATTTGCAAAAATTGAGGTTAGCAGGCTTAGAGAACGACGTTTACCTGCTTCCACCAGGATTGTTCAGTGACGTACGGAAGTACACGAAGCCCTCGTCTTTACCTGACTTCGGCCCACATGATCTGTATACCTATGTCGTTAAAAACCAGGCTGGGTAACATGCCTACATCAGCGGGTCGTCCCTGGAGCCAGTGGTCGCCATCTTATTACAGCTAAGGTTTGTTCACATTTTCATTTACTTTCGGTCCTCAGGATAAACAAAATGTTATTAAATGTCATTGAAATAACTTCTTAGTCTGTTGAGACATGGCCCGTTATAAATTTGCTGTTACCAGGCAATGACCAAGAACTGTATTATTAGGGTCGGTGTAGTTGTAGCAGTGCACTAGCAGCTAGCTGTTAGCACTAGCTAATGTCAACAACATCATAGCTGGTATGTTACTGTAGCAATGTTTACGTTCAGTCATTTGGATGACTGTTAAAACCTTTCAGTCTCAAGTTTTTCCTTTACTGTATTTACTAGTTTACTGAGCTAGCGCGCTCGGGCAGGCGGGGAGCGAGCGTGCTAGCTCGGGCAGGCTGGGAGCGAGCGCACTAGCTCGGGCAGGCTGGGAGCGAGCGCGCTAGCTCAGGCAGGCTGGGAGCGAGCGCGCTAGCTCGGGCAGGCTGGGAGCGAGCGCGCTAGCTCGGGCAGGCTGGGAGCGAGCGCGCTAGCTCAGGCAGGCTGGGAGCGAGCGCGCTAGCTTGGGAAGGCTGGGAGCGAGCGCGCTAGCTCGGGCAGGCTGGGAGCGAGCGCACTAGCTCGGGCAGGCTGGGAGCGAGCGCGCTAGCTCAGGCAGGCTGGGAGCGAGCGCGCTAGCTCGGGCAGGCGGGGAGCGAGCGTGCTAGCTCGGGCAGGCTGGGAGCGAGCGCACTAGCTCGGGCAGGCTGGGAGCGAGCGCGCTAGCTCAGGCAGGCTGGGAGCGAGCGCGCTAGCTCGGGCAGGCTGGGAGCGAGCGCACTAGCTCGGGCAGGCTGGGAGCGAGCGCGCTAGCTCAGGCAGGCTGGGAGCGAGCGCGCTAGCTTGGGAAGGCTGGGAGCGAGCGCGCTAGCTCGGGCAGGCGGGGAGCGAGCGTGCTAGCTCGGGCAGGCTGGGAGCGAGCGCACTAGCTCGGGCAGGCTGGGAGCGAGCGCGCTAGCTCGGGCAGGCTGGGAGCGAGCGCGCTAGCTCAGGCAGGCTGGGAGCGAGCGCGCTAGCTTGGGAAGGCTGGGAGCGAGCGCGCTAGCTCGGGCAGGCTGGGAGCGAGCGCACTAGCTCGGGCAGGCTGGGAGCGAGCGCGCTAGCTCAGGCAGGCTGGGAGCGAGCGCGCTAGCTTGGGAAGGCTGGGAGCGAGCGCGCTAGCTCGGGCAGGCGGGGAGCGAGCGTGCTAGCTCGGGCAGGCTGGGAGCGAGCGCACTAGCTCGGGCAGGCTGGGAGCGAGCGCGCTAGCTCAGGCAGGCTGGGAGCGAGCGCGCTAGCTCGGGCAGGCTGGGAGCGAGCGCACTAGCTCGGGCAGGCTGGGAGCGAGCGCGCTAGCTCAGGCAGGCTGGGAGCGAGCGCGCTAGCTCGGGCAGGCTGGGAGCGAGCGCGCTAGCTCGGGCAGGCTGGGAGCGAGCGCGCTAGCTCAGGCAGGCTGGGAGCGAGCGCGCTAGCTTGGGAAGGCTGGGAGCGAGCGCGCTAGCTCGGGCAGGCTGGGAGCGAGCGCACTAGCTCGGGCAGGCTGGGAGCGAGCGCGCTAGCTCAGGCAGGCTGGGAGCGAGCGCGCTAGCTTGGGAAGGCTGGGAGCGAGCGCGCTAGCTCGGGCAGGCGGGGAGCGAGCGTGCTAGCTCGGGCAGGCTGGGAGCGAGCGCACTAGCTCGGGCAGGCTGGGAGCGAGCGCGCTAGCTCAGGCAGGCTGGGAGCGAGCGCGCTAGCTCGGGCAGGCTGGGAGCGAGCGCGCTAGCTCGGGCAGGCTGGGAGCGAGCGCGCTAGCTCAGGCAGGCTGGGAGCGAGCGCGCTAGCTTGGGAAGGCTGGGAGCGAGCGCGCTAGCTCGGGCAGGCTGGGAGCGAGCGCACTAGCTCGGGCAGGCTGGGAGCGAGCGCGCTAGCTCAGGCAGGCTGGGAGCGAGCGCGCTAGCTCGGGCAGGCGGGGAGCGAGCGTGCTAGCTCGGGCAGGCTGGGAGCGAGCGCACTAGCTCGGGCAGGCTGGGAGCGAGCGCGCTAGCTCAGGCAGGCTGGGAGCGAGCGCGCTAGCTCGGGCAGGCTGGGAGCGAGCGCACTAGCTCGGGCAGGCTGGGAGCGAGCGCGCTAGCTCAGGCAGGCTGGGAGCGAGCGCGCTAGCTTGGGAAGGCTGGGAGCGAGCGCGCTAGCTCGGGCAGGCGGGGAGCGAGCGTGCTAGCTCGGGCAGGCTGGGAGCGAGCGCACTAGCTCGGGCAGGCTGGGAGCGAGCGCGCTAGCTCGGGCAGGCTGGGAGCGAGCGCGCTAGCTCAGGCAGGCTGGGAGCGAGCGCGCTAGCTCGGGAAGGCTGGGAGCGAGCGCGCTAGCTCGGGCAGGCTGGGAGCGAGCGCACTAGCTCGGGCAGGCTGGGAGCGAGCGCGCTAGCTCAGGCAGGCTGGGAGCGAGCGCGCTAGCTTGGGAAGGCTGGGAGCGAGCGCGCTAGCTCGGGCAGGCGGGGGAGCGAGCGTGCTAGCTCGGGCAGGCTGGGAGCGAGCGCACTAGCTCGGGCAGGCTGGGAGCGAGCGCGCTAGCTCAGGCAGGCTGGGAGCGAGCGCGCTAGCTCGGGCAGGCTGGGAGCGAGCGCACTAGCTCGGGCAGGCTGGGAGCGAGCGCGCTAGCTCAGGCAGGCTGGGAGCGAGCGCGCTAGCTCGGGCAGGCTGGGAGCGAGCGCGCTAGCTCGGGCAGGCTGGGAGCGAGCGCGCTAGCTCAGGCAGGCTGGGAGCGAGCGCGCTAGCTTGGGAAGGCTGGGAGCGAGCGCGCTAGCTCGGGCAGGCTGGGAGCGAGCGCACTAGCTCGGGCAGGCTGGGAGCGAGCGCGCTAGCTCAGGCAGGCTGGGAGCGAGCGCGCTAGCTTGGGAAGGCTGGGAGCGAGCGCGCTAGCTCGGGCAGGCGGGGAGCGAGCGTGCTAGCTCGGGCAGGCTGGGAGCGAGCGCACTAGCTCGGGCAGGCTGGGAGCGAGCGCGCTAGCTCGGGCAGGCTGGGAGCGAGCGCGCTAGCTCGGGCAGGCTGGGAGCGAGCGCGCTAGCTCAGGCAGGCTGGGAGCGAGCGCGCTAGCTTGGGAAGGCTGGGAGCGAGCGCGCTAGCTCGGGCAGGCTGGGAGCGAGCGCACTAGCTCGGGCAGGCTGGGAGCGAGCGCGCTAGCTCAGGCAGGCTGGGAGCGAGCGCGCTAGCTTGGGAAGGCTGGGAGCGAGCGCGCTAGCTCGGGCAGGCGGGGAGCGAGCGTGCTAGCTCGGGCAGGCTGGGAGCGAGCGCACTAGCTCGGGCAGGCTGGGAGCGAGCGCGCTAGCTCAGGCAGGCTGGGAGCGAGCGCGCTAGCTCGGGCAGGCTGGGAGCGAGCGCGCTAGCTCAGGCAGGCTGGGAGCGAGCGCGCTAGCTTGGGAAGGCTGGGAGCGAGCGCGCTAGCTCGGGCAGGCTGGGAGCGAGCGCGCTAGCTCGGGCAGGCTGGGAGCGAGCGCGCTAGCTCAGGCAGGCTGGGAGCGAGCGCGCTAGCTTGGGAAGGCTGGGAGCGAGCGCGCTAGCTCGGGCAGGCGGGGAGCGAGCGTGCTAGCTCGGGCAGGCTGGGAGCGAGCGCACTAGCTCGGGCAGGCTGGGAGCGAGCGCGCTAGCTCGGGCAGGCTGGGAGCGAGCGCGCTAGCTCAGGCAGGCTGGGAGCGAGCGCGCTAGCTTGGGAAGGCTGGGAGCGAGCGCGCTAGCTCGGGCAGGCTGGGAGCGAGCGCACTAGCTCGGGCAGGCTGGGAGCGAGCGCGCTAGCTCAGGCAGGCTGGGAGCGAGCGCGCTAGCTTGGGAAGGCTGGGAGCGAGCGCGCTAGCTCGGGCAGGCGGGGAGCGAGCGTGCTAGCTCGGGCAGGCTGGGAGCGAGCGCGCTAGCTCGGGCAGGCTGGGAGCGAGCGCGCTAGCTCGGGCAGGCTGGGAGCGAGCGCGCTAGCTCGGGCAGGCTGGGAGCGAGCGCACTAGCTCGGGCAGGCTGGGAGCGAGCGCGCTAGCTCAGGCAGGCTGGGAGCGAGCGCGCTAGCTCGGGAAGGCTGGGAGCGAGCGTGCTAGCTCGGGCAGGCTGGGAGCGAGCGCACTAGCTCGGGCAGGCTGGGAGCGAGCGCGCTAGCTCAGGCAGGCTGGGAGCGAGCGCGCTAGCTCGGGCAGGCTGGGAGCGAGCGCACTAGCTCGGGCAGGCTGGGAGCGAGCGCGCTAGCTCAGGCAGGCTGGGAGCGAGCGCGCTAGCTTGGGAAGGCTGGGAGCGAGCGCGCTCGCTCCCAGCCTGCCCGAGCTAGCGCGCTCGCTCCCAGCCTGCCTGAGCTAGCGCGCTCGCTCCCAGCCTGCCCGAGCTAGTGCGCTCGCTCCCAGCCTGCCCGAGCTAGCACGCTCGCTCCCCGCCTGCCCGAGCGCGCTAGCTCAGTAAACTAGTAAATACAGTAAAGGAAAAACTTGAGACTGAAAGGTTTTAACAGTCATCCAAATGACTGAACGTAAACATTGCTACAGTAACATGCCAGCTACTATGTTGTTGACATTAACTAGCTTGACCTTCAAAATGGCGGACACCGGGGCGTCACGTGACGTCACGTCGAAATCCTCTATAGAGCATGTGAAGTCCTTCTCAAGAGGCTGGAGATTCCTCCAGACGTCAAACATACCAGTCTCTTTGATTAAGATAGAGATTTTTTTGACACATGCGATTTACGTTGCTTTTTGCTAGTCGTGTCTATTGAGTAATTCAAAGTTGTGTTCCAGTCTCCAGCACAGATTAATATCCCTTCACTTAAAGCAATAATTTTGTCAAAGAGCAGAGTGAGAAGTTTTCTGTCACTTTCTGGAGGAACATACGGTCTATTCAGGCAAATGTGACCAGGACATCATCAAGTCTTCCTTTAACTATGATGTACCTCCCCTCTTTATCTCCTTCTTCCTTAATTAGCTCAAAATTCAGAGAGTTAGACACTAGAATAGCCACTCCTCTTTTTCTACTATTTTTACAAGAGCTGTAAAAAGAATTCAAGTATCCAAACCTTTTCAACTTGTGTTCTTCATTCGATATGTGATGCATGTTTTCTGAAGCATTACAACCTGTGACTTTTTTTTTTCTTTTTAGTTTTGCGAATACTCTGCTTCTCTTAATTGGATTTCTTAGGCCGTTTACATTCAAAGATGCGATCTTTAAAGTGCATATCACGGGTAAATTCAGGAGCAAGATCAATGTAATTCTCCTATTTTATATTAAACCTTGGTCAAATATCTGTCACATTTTGCATTTTGTGCAGTTTTTTTTTACCTTGCACAATACCAGGAAAATTCAGGCCCACTTTACACGGGGACGGTCTGAAACAAAAACGCAAAAGTCTGTTTTCGTTCTCACTTTTTTCCGCGTCTACATGACCGTTTTCAAGGAGGAAATCTGCGTCTATACGGTGACGCATAAATGTGTGGAATTCAATTGGATGTGCATGCCAGGCGGCTAGGTGGTGCTGTGAAAGGTCTCCGCTATGTCTGCATGCATGCGCAACGTCTTCCGTCTTGTCTGATCTGCACATCTGCGCCACGAAAACTTTGACTACTCTGGCTATGGTAAGTAAGAAAGTAAGTAAAAAAGTAAGAGCATACTATACCCGCCTCTGTTCATTAACGGTATATGTGCAGATTCGGTATAGATGTTCGAAGGACTCCTGGACGTTTATTAAAGCTGCCAGAGCAGCTTGAAGGTCCGTTGGATCGATGTAATCAGACATGCTCTTACTTTTTTACTTACTTTCTTACTTCCCGGGCTGGCATGTACAGTATATGACATATGTATGACGTAAACGCGTACCCGACGTGAGCAGATCCGAGCAGAGTTTCGCGTATTGGGTAGTTTAGACGGATATGCAACGGGGGCTGTTTTTACCTTATCCACTCTGGAAGGCGTTTTCAATTTTTTCCGTTTTCCAGCCTCGGAAACGCCGTCCCCGTGTAGACGAAAGGCACTTCCGATAAAATATTTAGTCATTTTTACCCGACAGCGTCCTCGTGTAAACGGGCCCTCAGTTGAAATCAAGCCAGTTGAGGCGAATTGGTCCGCCTCTGAAAAAACTTGGCATTTGGATTTCCTGGGAAACATTTGATTTTCATGATGTCACGTGCAGGACGCCTCCCTCTGAATCCTACATCAGCGCTGGTTTGTTTGTGAGAAAACGACCTGGTGGTTTTCTGCAAATTTCTTCAACGTTATCGCGTAATTATTAAAATGGTTAACAGATGTATCGTAGGAGGGTGTAGCAACACCAATCTTGATGGGATTAGTACTCATCGTTTCCCAAAAGACTGGACAATGAGAGAGAAATGGGAGCGCTTGGTCTACACAGCCTGTGCACTGAAACCGTGCAAAGCTCGCACAGCCTGCTGGCGCTTCCGCAGGTGACGTCACAAATCTGGCTCCAGACTCCCTTGGGATTTTCCCAGATGCATTTTATTTTATTTTTTTCTGCTGTAGACAGATGGCCTTGTGCATAATTACCCCTCTGGATGAGTGTGTAAAGGGACATACTTGCATATATATAAAAAAAAAAAAAAATTGGTCCAGGATATGCATTTTAAGTTGTGTGACCCTGCCATATGTATCACATGAAATATTGGTCTCCCCCAAGAGGAGAAAAAAGACAGTAACAACAGTAACTATGCTACAAAAGAGAACATAAGAAAACGTAGGCCTCCAGGTGAGGAGGAGATCCATCTCCCCTGAGTGAGCCTGTTGGAAGGTCGAGGGTAAAGCCTCTCATCAAAAGAGGGCCCAATATTGGAGATGGTTCTTTTGCCAGACTTAATAACCATCACCATCCTATGAGTCCAACATATGTCCTAATTGAAACCACTCTTCCCATATATAAGATGACTTAAACAATGTGGCCAAAGGTTCATTCAAATGAAATATTCAAACATTGTAAGTTACCACAAACTTATTTGTCAGAGCGTAGCAGAGAAGCCTTCGGTGTTTTCCTCTGTGTTATCTCTCTGGAAGTCCTGCAGTTTCTTCCTCGCTCTCTGTGCGGCGGATGCGTCGTCATCCCCCTGATGGTCTGCTCTCTGCTCCCATCCAAGCAGATCAGCCAATCATGTGTCCAGGGCGGGCTCTCGCTCCTTCACCTGCGGCGACTCCTCTTCATACCCCCGTCTCTGTAGCTCTCGCCATGCGGCCTCTGCGCTGCTATAAGTTCGGACCCCGGTGTCCCAGTAGATCCTCATGCTGGTGTAAGGCGTTTGAAAACAGATTCCTTTCCCCTTTTAGTGCTTTCTTAAAGGAACAGTCCACCGTACTTCCATAATGAAATATGCTCTTATCTGAATTGAGACGAGCTGCTCCGTACCTCTCCGAGCTTTGCGCGACCTCCCAGTCAGTCAGACGCGCTGTCACTCCTGTTAGCAATGTAGCTAGGCTCAGTATGGCCAATGGTATTTTTTGGGGCTGTAGTTAGATGCGACCAAACTCTTCCGCGTTTTTCCTGTTTACATAGGTTTATATGACCAGTGATATGAAACAAGTTCAGTTACACAAATTGAAACGTAGTGATTTTCTATGCTATGGAAAGTGCGCACTATAATGACAGGCGTACTAACACCTTCTGCGCGCTTCGGCAGCGCATTGATATCTGAGCTCCGTATCAATGCGCTGCCGAAGCGCGCAGAAGGTGTTAGTACGCCTGTCATTATAGTAACTAAGCTAACAGGAGTGACAGCGCGTCTGACTGCGTCTGACTGACTGGGAGGTCGCGCAAAGCTCGGAGAGGTACGGAGCAGCTCGTCTCAATTCAGATAAGAGCATATTTCATTATGGAAGTACGGTGGACTGTTCCTTTAACTGTGTTGTACTCCTTACGTTTTTTTTTTTTTTAATGATCTCAGCCACGTAGTCATGATCGAAGTAAATCGCCGTGTTGCCATGCAGTATTTTGCCCCTTTTCCAGGCCTCCCTTAACACCAATTCGTTGGTAGTGAACGCCTGGAAGTTGACAGTTATCGGCCTGGGTGGGTCTTCGGGTCGGGGTTTCTGCGCCAGGGAACGGTGCGCTCGCTGAACTTTCAAATCTAAATCCTGCGGCAGCAGTATCTCACGTTTGAGGAGAGTTGTGATGAATGATAATACGGAGCTTTCCTCCTCGCCCTCTGGCACGCCGAATATGCAGATGTTATTACGTCTGGATCAGGACTCCAGGTCCATTAATTTAGCTTGGATAATCTTTTGCTGTTTGACACAGGTTGAAAGCACCTCATTTACCTCCGCTGCCCAGTCCTCCACACACCCCACCTGGGTCTCCGCTTCACCTACTCGGCTGGACAGGCTTTGCATCTCTTTTGTAAAGTTGTCAAGTTTATCGTTAATTTCTTGACCCAAGAGGTTGATTTTCTGTGTCAGGGAATCATTACCCCCCATTCAGATCAGATTTAAGTTCCTTAATTGCCGCCATTAAGTCATTCGAGTTTGTTTCCTCCAGTTTTCATGACCTCATCCACGCCGCTGCTCATCTGATGTGCCTCGGGGTTGCTAGCTTTCGCCATCAAACTGCTTTTATCTTGATATTTAGGCATTCTTTCTTTTGGCCCCTGGCGTGTTTCTTCCCACTTATCCGGAGTATGTTCGACACAAAATTAAATTAACGAGTCTTTAAAGCAGGAAAACAGACTTTTCTGGGAGAGTGGTCACAAGCACGTCTAATCACTCCGTAAGCTAACCGGAAGTCCCGAAGTGTCTTTTAATTAATAAAAATAAAGAAAAAACATGGAATTGGAAGGTGTTTCCAAACTTTGGCTGTTACTGTATATACACTACCGTTCAAAAGTTTGGGGTCACTTTGAAATGTCCTTATTTTTGAAAGAAAAGCACTGTTCTTTTCAATGAAGATCACTTTAAACTAATCAGAAATCCACTCTATACATTGCTAATGTGGTAAATGACTATTCTAGCTGCAAATGTGTGGTTTTTGGTGCAATATCTCCATAGGTGTATAGAGGCCCATTTCCAGCAACTCTCACTCCAGTGTTCTAATGGTACAATGTGTTTGCTCATTGCCTCAGAAGGCTAATGGATGATTAGAAAACCCTTGTACAATCATGTTAGCACAGCTGAAAACAGTTGAGCTCTTTAGAGAAGCTATAAAACTGACCTCCCTTTGAGCAGATTGAGTCTACGTTTACATTACGTCGAATCAGCGGATCATCAGATTAACGTTCTTAAAACGATTCGCGTTTACACTAAAACCGTTAGCCGTGCACACAGCAACGCCAATACGCGGATACGCTCGGCTCCGCAGGCATCCTGCGCTCCAAATCACTCCGCCCTGAACAGCGAGTGCCCTCTGGAGGGTGCGCACTCCGGCCCTGCGCAGCTCACACAGCGCGCGAGTGAAGTGCACAAGCCACGATTCGGGACTGAGCCGCTATGTGTGTGATCCCAGCGCACATCACTTACTACTTGCAAGTGGAAGGATGGCAAGCCTAAAGACAATCATAACTACACAATGGGCAGTATTTGCATCAGTATTTGCAGTATTTTCATACTTTTATACTCTTTAATGAAAGGTGATACAAGGCGGAAGTCCGCGCCGTTTTTCAGCAGTCGCGTCACATGACCAACGCCAGCGAATCAGGAAGGTGGATGTCACAGTGACGTTGTCCAATGAGACGCCAGGTATAGCTCAGCACAGCGTATCCGCGTATTTTGAATGCTTACACAGCACCGGAGCTGACACGATCTGGATTGAATACGTGGACGCTGGCGGATTCCCGTTTCCAGGCGGTTTAATGTAAACGGACAGTGCATCCGTGAAGAAAACGAGATAGATACGGTCTAATGTAAACGTAGCCTGAGTTTCTGGAGCATCACATTTGTGGGGTCGATTAAATGCTCAAAATGGCCAGAAAAATGTCTTGACTATGTTTTCTATTCATTTTACAACTTATGGTGGGAAATAAAAGTGTGACTTTTCATGGAAAGCACAAAATTGTCTGGGTGACCCCAAACTTTTGAACAGTAGTGTACACAGTGCCTCAACTACAGTGTAAAATTTACAATTGTCTGTTCACAGGCTCAGCAGTTTTTGCATTATATAAAATTTGAGGGGAAAATCCCAAACGTATAACTGGTCATGTGTATCCTCTTCATTTACGTACAAAAATCTGTGGAATATAAAATCTACATTTTTACACGTTTGTTTGAAATTTTAACCTTGCTTATTCACTTTGAAAACAGGACTCCCCAGCCATAAAACTAACAACAGACCTAAATCTTTGGTCATTATTCTAATTAATGCAAAGAAAGTGTACCTGATATCAAAACACGAGAGGTGTTTTTCTTTTTCCAATGACCCCGGTATGCTGATATGCACTTGATCTATCGGGGGAAAAAATGCTATTTAGTTTTGGAGATATTCCTGTTTTTATAGTGCATCACGTGTCAAATTTTTTTATGTACTTTTGCCTTAGGCTTGTGTTCATCCAATATAACACTCTCCAGAAAGTAGATATCCTGCTCCAGGTCTTGCTGTACAGTGACAGCTCAACAACAGCAAACTGGTTTATTGGTGCATTTTGGGTCTTTTCTCAGCCATTCTTTGCTTGAGGGGGGGAAAAGTGGTTGGTTGCGTTGGGAGTTTAATAATTTCAAAGAGGGCGGGACTTGTGTAGGTTGGTGGTTACGTGACCGGGCCATTTTCAGAGAAAGTTGTTTACCAGGTTGAAGGTGTTAATGCTGGACTGTCTTGCTACGTCATATTGATGGAACACAATTCTGTCTTTATACACAGTCAGGGCTTCTCTGCCAGCAAGAGTAATACCCTGTCCACACTAGGGATTTTGTACCGATACGATACTACTTTCATACCGCAACACCTGTCCACGCTAGCAACTATACCGGTACTGTAGCGGTATAACTGTATCGGTACGAAACCCACAAATGTATGGGTTTCGTACCGGTACAGTATCGGTACTGTAGCGCTTCGCTGTAGTGTGGACAGATGAAGTGGCTCTGTATCGATACAAATATAATGCGCATACGCAAAGTCACACACCTCAATCGATGTCTTCGCTGAATAAAATAGTGAAGAACGGAGATTCGTTTGTTTCTTTCTCAACTGCCTCGCGCGTTTTATACGATTCGACTGAATAAATGACCACCAGAAATACAGACTGTACACTGACAGCAAAAAGCGCGCACACGTTGTTTCATCCGCCATGTTCTCGGAAGGAAGTTACTCGGTAACCACGGAAACATTTCGCGCACGCGCATTTCAACTACCGTGAAAGAAAACCGCAAACATTTCTCGCTAGTGTGGACAGATGCACTAAACTGTACCGGTATACTTTGTATCGATACAGTTATGCCACTTTCGTATCGGTATACATGTGAACACAGCATAAGTGATGTATCATTGTATCATGGAGAGTAATATATTTAACTAACCCTTCAGCTATAAGGCTTTCTGTTCTTCATTAACGATGCTGTACCTAATTTTCCATCGCCATCAGCACTCACTGCTGGCAGTTGACCTTTGCTTAAAAAAATACAGCACAACTCCATAAGCAAACAGCATCTTCTTGTCTAGTATATCATCCTCGACGGAGCCTACAGATGGTAGTGTGATCTCATCCACAGCTGTAAAAAAGTTCACTCCGCTATAGTCAAGTTTGGTTAGGCCACACCAATTGAATTAGTTGGTTCTCGGATTTTTTTCAGGAAAAATATGAAGCGAGCGGGCGAAATAAAATTTAAAAAATGCTCCGATGGTAAAATTAGCGGTGGAAATGGACCAAACAATACAGGCAAACCAGTAAACAGAATTTCAACACACCTGTCAAAGATTTTACGCTTCTGTTTGCTGAATATCCTAACAAACACAGGCTTTGCAGGACTCCCCTCCACAGGCATGTTTCTTCCACAAGTCTTTATTGAAAGTGAAAGGGGCAATTTGATTGGTTTTCGACATCACGTGACCTTTTCTGTTGGCAGGAGTTTGATCTCGATTTTTTTTTTTTTCATTTTGCATTTTCTTCAAGCGGCGATTCCGAGAGCCAACTAATTGAATTGGTGTGGCTTTAGGGCCTCTGCATGCTCTTGCGACAAGGCTTTCACGGATAGCTTTTCGCAGACAGTTGTAATTTATCGTTGAGCGGGGAGTAATAGGCGTGCGCAATGTTATTCACCGCCACAACGCAAGGGGGCACGAAGTCGCGAAATCGCTAGGAGTAGTTGGTGGGTGTGGTTAGTGGAGTGTTTATCCTCCGGTTACTTATAATGACTAGAACTGGAGTCGTATAGATGTCCGTACTTCCTCGATCAACCGCTCTTCGTGCTGCTCCATCTTCGTTCGTGTTTTTAAAAATGGTGGTAGTGAAAACAAACCAAACCGGGAAAGTAGGGAAGCGGAAGTGCGTGTACAGCAGATGTAGAGTGGACCAGTCAGAGCCCTCTTGTCTGCGACGCTGTCTGCAAGGCTTCTGCGGTGGTCACAATTTTTGGGAGGTGCGCGCAGAGCGTCTGCAAAGGTGGGGGGGCTACGCAGACGCCTTCTGCGACGCCATCTGCGAGGACTGCGTTGTCAGCATAAATTGGCCTTTAGATTCATTTGGTAGGGGTGTGGCCTGTGCCTACTGGCTGTTGTGTGAATCGGTCAAGCTTGAATACCTCGACTCTGACTTTGTTTCCAGAGGAAATATGATTGCTTAGGGAATCAAATCACAAGTCAATATGAGTCTTTTCATGGGTACTTTAAATATTTTTTGCAAGCAATACTAAGGAAATCTGAACAGCATTAATAACTGAAATGCTCATCATTAACAGAGGGTCTTTAAATTATTCTTGTACTAAAGTAGATCTTTGAGTGCCCCTGAGCTGATTCAGAGCACTGCATTCACTAGCCTCTTTTACACCGCCTGTTCAAGACGGGAATGTTGCGCCTTTATTCCGCCTCTCCGTTCTGTCTAAAACACATGAACACAGAATGGGGGCTCGTTGTTGTTGTTCCACCTCTGAGCCAGCACGGGTGGTCATCACAGAGCCCGATCGATGTCTGTGTAGAAGGTAGAGCCGGCATGGCGGGACAGGGGTGTGACGTTTTGATGACGTGTGCAACCTGCTACCAGAGGATTTAAAAATCCTCGAAGAAACAGTTCGCCGTAAATCGGAAGATGATATTTTGAAGATCAGTATAAACGTGCACAACTAGCAAAAGCAACTCAACACTCAGTTCAACTGCTATTATTATTATTTTTTTTTTTAAAACAACGGCGGTATGCTTGGGATCTTCGGATTTCCAACACGCATGTCTTTCCACAGTACTACAAATGAGCACGATCCCAGCAGTACTTCCTGTGTCGCTGAAGGGTTAATCTTTGCAAAGAGAATCCTAAAATAAGTGTCACTGATTCAAGCAAGGCTTGTTTATTCATTTCTACTTTGATCGTAGTGTGCACTGTGGGTTATGTCGACTGTGTTTTGATGGCCCGACTCCAGCAGGATCAAGATCAGACATTACGAGAATTTCCTAGGTACAAGAGCAAGCAGTGTGGTGTTGATTTCCCTAACCATACAAATCCGTGTTCATTTGTATGCCCCAGTTTTGAGGATTTTAGACTTCTTTTCAATTTAATTTATTTTTTGGTTGCCTTTGCAAGCCAGAGTTCTAGCTATCCTTGCAGAGTCTGGTACTCCTCACTCACTGCTGTGGCGAACACCTACGTGCTTTCACACTAGAAGGCATTTGGACTTGCATTGCAAACACATTGGTTGTGTTTGTGTGATCTGTAGAGGGAAGTGATGTTTGAAAATGTGGTATGTTGACGGAAGTGCTGTTGGATGAGATGGGCTTCGTGCTAATAGCATATAGGATATATAGCAGTGATGAACATCCTGATTGTGCATGATTTTTGGAGAAAACATGGGGTGACGTTAACTGGCTAGCTAATTTTTTGTTTAAATGTGCACCAAGCAACAGTAAGAAAACAGCAAGGCAGTTCGGTGTAGGTTACTTCAGTGATCTGCCTTTTAAACCAGGTTATTTATTTATTGGTTTGGTCTGACTGCTGATTTTTAGTGTACCACTGAAGCAAAAAAAAAAGTAAATGCAACAGCTCAACTGTAAATGTTGGCATCTCGGCATTAAAAAGATGGAGTACGATTTAAAAAAAAAAAAAAACTTTTAAACGTGTTTTGTTTTTTAAACCCAGTGATAATATCTTGGTCTGAAAAGCTCATTGTTATCAGTGTGCTCAGAAGTGTAACTGACGAGCACTTTGTGTTGGGGTGGAAAGCTAAGGCCTTTGTGATTTGGCACAGCTCTGATAGTTGTGGCGAGGGAAACGTATTGCATCTGAGGTGGTGTTTACATTAGACCGTATCCGTCTCGTTTTCGTCGCGGATGCGCTGTCCATTCACATTAAAACGCCGGGAAACGACTCCACAGGCGGAACAACTTGAATCCGCCAGGGCCCACGTATTCAATCCATTATGTATCTGATCCAGTGCTGTGCAAACATTGAGGAACGAGGAAACGCTGTGCTGAGCTCTAGCTGACGTCGTCATTGGACGTCACTGTGACATCCACCTTCCTGATTCGCTGGCGTTGGTCATGCCACGTTGGTCATGTGACGCGACTGCTGAAAAACGGCGCGGACTTTCACTTCCTGCTATTTGTCCCGAATCACTACTCGCGCGCTCTGTGAGCTGCGCAGGGCCGGAGTGCACACCCTCCAGAGGGCACTCGCTGTTCAGGGCGGAGTGATTTGGAGCGCAGGATGCCTGCGGAGCCGAGCGTATCCGTGTATTGGCGTTGCTGTGTGCACGCGAATCGTGTATTGGCGTTGCTGTGTGCACGCGAATCGTTTTAAAAACGTTAATCTGATGATCCGCTGATACGGTCTAATGTAAACCCCACCTGAGACAACCTTCTTTGCACTGGGACCCAGTGTTTTTATAGTAACAGCTTAGAAGAATAGCGTGGTAATGTATTTGAGAGAGGATCTATTTGTGTTCTTGCAGGTCCTGCTCAGGTTCCCATGATGTCCCCAAATGGTTCAGTGCCTCCAATCTATGTGCCTCCTGGATACGTTCAACAAGTGAGTTTACAATGCTTGTGTACACTACCGTTCAAAAGTTTGGGGTCACTTTGAAATGTCCTTAGTACATTGCTAATGTGGTAAATGACTATTCTAGCTGCAAACGTCTGGTTTTTGGTGCAATATCTCCATAGGTGTATAGAGGCCCATTTCCAGCAACTCTCACTCCAGTGTTCTAATGGTACAATGTGTTTGCTCATTGCCTCAGAAGGCTAATGGATGATTAGAAAACCCTTGTACAATCATGTTAGCACAGCTGAAAACAGTTGAGCTCTTTAGAGAAGCTATAAAACTGACCTTCCTTTGAGCAGATTGAGTTTCTGGAGCATCACATTTGTGGGGTCGATTAAATGCTCAAAATGGCCAGAAAAATGTCTTGACTATATTTTCTATTCATTTTACAACTTATGGTGGTAAATAAAAGTGTGACTTTTCATGGAAAACACAAAATTGTCTGGGTGACCCCAAACTTTTGAACGGTAGTGTAGGTTGTTTGGTTTTTTCCTTCCGCTTGCCAAATTTACTTTTGTTATAACATTCAGTTTAATTCACAGTGAATATTATTTTGGAGATCCCCCCCCCCTCCCCCTTTGATTTTGTTTCTGCTCGTCTTCATTCTCTTTTTGTGTGTGTGATTTCTCCAAAGATCATTGAGGAGAATGGAGTGAGGCGGGTGCTGGTGCTGCCTCAGGCGGAGTTTCACCCTGGGGGCCACTCTCCGCTGCACCACCCACCCCCTCCACCCACCCACCCCCACCTGCAGGCCTTCATCCCGCATCCACATCCCATCTTGCCTCATCCTCCTCCTCACCTGTACTCAGGCATGGCCGGCGGAACTGGAGACTTGAATGCCCAGTACATCTCCCAGTACCACCCAGCCCACATCTACCCAGACCAGGGTGAAAACACACACACACACACACACACACACAGCCTAATCCCACCCAGCATGTACTGCTAATCTATTTAATCACATCACCCAGTAACATTGACTGGTTACACATTGTGTAATTTAGAAACTGATTTAGAGGTTGATTGCATCTCCGTGTTATAACTCTGTTGTCCCAGCAGCTCAGAAATATCCTTATCCTTAAGCTGTTGTAGGTTTTAATCAGTTGGACATGCGTAGTTGCGATTAATTATAAGTAAATGCACTAGTGAATAAATAAATAGCTCTGATAGGAGTAGTTTATTACTAGGACACTTGACTCACCAATTAATTTCGAAAGCTGCCTCAAGCCACCAAAAGACACGTTTGAGCTTTGTTCACTGCTCAGTCTATGTAATTTACTTGGAAACTATCAGTAGGCTCAAATGGGTTTTAAATTACATCAATCATTGGAATGTTTTCCCTGCGATCCCTTTATTTATTTATAAAGTGTCTGGTGCAAAAAAAAAAAAAAAGAACTTTGTGCATATGGTTTCACTGTCTGACCAAGCACAGCATGGTCTGACCGTTTTTACGGCTTCCCAAACGCATTAATGACTTGCATTCTAATGAGATATTTGTTTGCTGTTTTTAAAATGGAGTGAAATCTAAATGAATTTCATTTGTTCTCAAATTTGTATAATTAATTGGTATAACTATTCCTGATTCTATGTTAAATAAAACAATATTGGTAATCATTTCATTCAATATTGTGCAACCGTTAATAAAGTGGCAATTCAGTTCCAAATGAAATACCAATTGATGTAAATATCCTTACCCCTGGTAGTAGTTTTGTATGCTGTGATGATTTAAGTATTACCCTCTTGGTGTGAAGCCCCCAAGTTGGTTCTGTTGCCAATAGAGGTCTCACACACATCTACCGGTGTGCAATTAAAGTGTTCTATGATCTCGATATTAATACAACTGTTCCTGGAAGGCCCCAGAGGTAGTTAGAGGACATTACTACTTGGAGATATTAGATAATGTCCTCAGTCAGTGGCTATAAAAAGTCCCTGTAAGGACTAGGATTAAATCTGTTATTAAAAAATGGAGGAAAAAAAGGCATAACCATGACTCTATCGAAAGTAGGCCATCCACCAAAACCAGTGATCAAATAAGGAAGTCGGAGATGCGGCCAAGGATCATGCTGCGTTCCATTTGCCTTGGAAGTCAAAGCAGGGAATGACGTCACACCTGAGCAATACCAACAATTAGCATAGTTCTAGCCATGTTAGCCATTGTTAGCAAGACCAGTTGATGTATTACGTGGTATTTTTCGCATACAAACACATGTAGCAAGTTGGCCAGTACTGTGCGCGTGATTTTAATGGTACACCAGTAAAGCCTAGGTCACAACCGGACGTACGATTTTTTGGCCGTGCGATTTTTGGCGTTTCCCAAATCGCTGCGTTTTTTTTTTTTTTTCGTGGAGAAAGACGCACGTTGGCCGTAAGTTTGTCTTGCAACCTGAAAAAAACGTAAGCGCCCGTAGAGTTTGTTTGACATGACAAAGAACCTCTGCGGCCGGTCTGTGGCCAGTCTACGGCTCAAATCAGCACGTCACACGCGCGCCCTCCGTGCGTTTCACATGCGCCCTCCGTGCGTTTCTTGCGTTTTTTGCACGTAGACCAGCCGTAGGAGCACGTACGGCCGGTTGTGACTGAGGCTTAAGACCGAAGTTCTAATAAACAGTATATTACTACAGTTTTCACACTGTAGATGCGCAGAGCAGTCATCTTGGATTTGGTGAGATTCCTCGGAATTTCCAAATCGGAAATCCGACTTCATGGGGCGTTCCAGTCGACATTTTCGCATGGGAATTCAGAAATCCTGACTTCCCTGTACAAATGGAATGCACCATACTTTCAACCTGGTGTCCTCACCACTGTGTCTCACTTTGGTGTTCGCGGAGTCACGAGCAATGTCTGGTTTCTACAAAATGTGCTATTTGTTTATACATACACTGGTTCCCAGTAGGACAGAAATCAAGGGATTTCAATATTGCTTTCAATTTCATCTTTTTTTTAGGAGGGAAAAAAATGTGCCTTTGTCATATGCTGTGTTCCCCCCCAGTTTCTCCAGACACTCACCCGGCACATGGACGCACAGCATTCCACCGGGATGAAAGGGCTAACAAAGCGCATGAGCGGTTGCAGAAGAAGTTGAAAGAGCGTCAGGGTGGTCAGTCAGGAGGGGGAGGTCAGGCTCCTACCAAAGACAGTCCTCCTCTCTCTCCACAGAAGAACCGTGGAACCCCACCAGCAGCTGGAGGAGACCTCCAGAACGGCCTCCTTAAAGGGGTGGAGGAGCAAAGCCAGGCTGCTACACTCACCGGCCTGGGAAAGGAATGTCCAGGAAGAGTGAGGGACACAGAGTCTGCAGGTAGTGACAGAGAGATGTCATCATACCTTGTGCCATAATATTCATCCACCATACTTCGACCAGAATTTCTTCTGTCATGATTTATGTAATGGCCCCCCCACACTGTTGCCTACACTGGAGAATCAGGAGCACTGTTTTGTGAACGCTAGTATAGGGATTTGAGATTCAAGTCAACTATTTCATTCTTAGTTGGTGTTTTGTCGCATGAGTACTCTCTAACTGCCAACCATTAATTCACTGTATACGTGTACAAAACCACTCCTCATGCTATATAGGGCATATACAGGGTGTTTTTCAAAAAATTTTGATATTTGAGATGTAAATATCCCAGAAACTACATAGTCTAGGCAAATGAAACTGAACAGGCTTAATGTTGAGCAATATAAGATCTCATCTCATCTTATTATCTGTAGCTGCTTTATCCTGTTCTACAGGGTCGCAGGCAAGCTGGAGCTAGAGCCCTGCACTCCCGCGGGAGTCCCGCGGGACCCGACGCAAAGCAGTGCGGCGCGGGACAAATTTTGAAAGCTCATTGCGGGCGGGAGGGGGAGTGCACAATGCGGGCGGGAGAGGTGATAATCTGCAGTCCCGCTAACTAAAAATGTGTTTTTTGTTTTTTTTTAAGATTTTTTTGGGGGCTTTTTTCACCTTTATTGGATAGGACAGTGTAGAGACAGGACAGGAAACAAGCGGGAGAGAGAGACGGGGAGGGATCGGGAAATGACCTCGGGCCGGAATCGAACCCGGGTCCCCGGATTTATGGTATGGCGCCTTAGCTACCTGAGCCATGACGCCCCCACTAAAATGTCTATCATATATAATTTGTGCTGGATATTTTATTTGGCATTAATAAAAACGTTTTAAGATGCCTAAATTTGCGGATGTGGTCTAATCTCACGTACGTTTCCGATTCCTTTCCGCTCTTCCGTGTTTGAGATTTCCGATCATGGCAGAAGAGCAGAGCTCCTCTAGTGAAGCTCACAGTGCTTCAGAAGTAAGTGCTGCTTTAAAAAGAGGTACATTTACCGTTAAAAAGTCCTAGAATGTAAATGTGAGGAGTGACATATAAGCTATGTGCAATGTACAATATTCTTAACCTCCTAGGGCTTAGCGGTCACATGCGTGGACAGCACTTTTTAGAAATTCGGAACAAGAATCCACATATGTGGACATACTTTTTCTCTAAAAGTACATCTTATCAAAAGATGATGCTTAGTTTTTATTCTAATCAGGTTCTAATAAGCCCAAATAGCAAAGAGAAATAAAAAATGCATGTAAAAAAACAGCTTGGGCCTTAGGAGGTTAATATCCACTGTAGATTTTGGTAGGTGTGTTGGGAATCTCTGTAAAGCCTCAGCTGCGCATGCTGCCTGGCAACGCGCACCCTCGCTACGTGCGCTAGGTGAAGGATGGGTCAGTGGAGAGCTCAGCTAAGCTCAGCATGTTTAATTCCCCAAGCCAATGACAAGAACTTTCGTGAGAAATAACGTGAACGTCTGCATCATGCAGGATTTGTGGGCGGGAGCGGGACTGAAAATCATAGTTCTTTGCGGGAGCGGGACTGCACAATGCGGGAGCGGGCGGGAACGGGACTGAAAATTCTGTCCCGCGCAGACTTCTAGCTGGAGCCTATCCCAGCTGACTACGGGCGAAAGGCGGGGTACACCCTGGACAAGTCGCCAGGTCATCACAGGGCTGACACATAGACACAGACAACCATTCACACTCACATTCACACCTACGGTCAATTTAGAGTCACCAGTTAACCTAACCTGCATGTCTTTGGACTGTGGGGGAAACCGGAGCACCCGGAGGAAACCCACGCTGACACGGGGAGAACATGCAGACTCCACACAGAAAGGCCCTCGCCGGCCACGGGGCTCGAACCCAGGACCTTCTTGCTGTGAGGCGACAGCGCTAACCACTACACCACCGTGCCGCCCATAATATAAGATTTATTCCTCAAAATTTGAATGAGAAATTCAAAGGTATGTGGATTCCATGAACGATTTCACAAATTTTCAGTATGCACGCCACCTGAGACACGGCACACGTCAGGTCGGTAGTCCAGCTCCTGCCAAACACGCTGCAGATACCAGAAAAGACTGTTACCAGTGCATTTTTAGAGAATTCTCTCATAAATGCACGCCGCACAGTCTTGTTCGAGCGTACTCTAACGCACAACACCTTTTCTTTTCCAGTGAATGGCATTTCTGTACCTGAAAAGATAAAAGCATAAAATTTTGACCTGTTTCCACACATGCTGTTAAAATTTGAGGTCAGTTGATGAGACCTGGCAAAGTTATTAGGTTGTGAAATGATGTCAAATTTTTTTTTGAAACCCCCTGTATTTCCTTCAAAACATGCAGTGCATTCTGGGTATTCTATACTTCTACTTTTGGTACCGTTTGTTGCATCACTCTGGGATTTAGTGAACTGAATAGGGTGTGCTGTCAGGCATCAGCTCTGTCATAGAGGTAGAAACCTGGCTAAAGTGCTAAACCTGGCACTGTCGCTATAGAGAAATGGGATGATGAGTATTAGTATTAATAATGTGACATGGAAGTGTTATTGCATCATAACTTTTTTTTTTATTCAATATGTAAAATGGCTTTTTCTCCAAGTGTCGCATTAAGGTTTTCTGTATCTGTCTAATTCCGTATTTTCCCAAACCGCCATAGAAGTGCATCTAATATAGAAAAGCTTTAGACGACTTTAAAGGCTGTATTGCAAGGACACATTTTATTGCATACTGTAAGCTGATAGTGCACTGTAATGTGAACGATTCATGGTCATGGCCAAAGCGTGGGATTATCAGTAGACTGGCAAGGCTTTGGACCAGTGACGGTCCAAATCGATTGTACTGAAGTTTGCTAGACTTCATGATGGTAATCACTTTTAAAGAGTTCTTTCTTTTCCAAACGTAGATCAGGTTAGCGAGGCACGCAGTTAGAAATAGCCGAAATGATAGTTCTGTCAAATGCCCACTCTAGCGTAGAAAATGGTGCTACAGCTACTGAGCGGTGTGAACAAGCTTTAGGCTACGTTTACATTAGACCGTATCTGTCTCGTTTTCTTCGCGGATGCACTGTCCGTTTACATTAAACCGCCTGGAAACGCCGGGAAATGGGAATCCGCCAGCGTCCACGTATTCAATCCAGATCGTGTCTGGTCCGGTGCTGTGTAAACATTCAGAATACCCGAATACGCTGTGCTGAGCTATACCTGGCGTCTCATTGGACAACGTCACTGTGACATCCACCTTCCTGATTCGCTGGCGTTGGTCATGTGACGCGACTGCTGAAAAACGGCGCGGACTTCCGCCTTGTATCACCTTTCATTAAAGAGTATAACAGTATGAAAATACTGCAAATACTGATGCAAATACTGCCCATTGTGTAGTTATGATTGTCTTTAGGCTTGCCATCCTTCCACTTGCAAGTGGTAAGTGATATGCGCTGGGATCTCACACACAGCGGCTCAGTCCCGAATCGTGGCTTGTGCACTTCACTCGCGCGCTCTGTGAGCTGCACAGGGCCGGAGTGCGCACCCTCCAGAGGGCACTCGCTGTTCAGGGCGGAGTGATTTGGAGCGCAGGATGCCTGCGGAGCCGAGCGTATCCGTGTATTGGCGTTGCTATGTGCACACAAATCGTGTATTGGTGTTGCTGTGTGCACACTAATCGTTTTAAAAACGTTAATCTGATGATCCGCTGATACGGTCTAATGTAAACATGGGCTTAGAGACAGAGTCTCACAAACCCAACTGAACTATCCATCTCTGACCTCACTATCCCAGCAACTAATAGTACTAGGGGCCATATTTCACACTTTGATTGTCCGTCATGGCCTGGGACCGCCCAGTCGGAGCTACAGCACAGAGGTGCACGTTTTAATGATCATCTCTGGAGCGGAATATCCTGTGTAGCAAAATGTGCAAGTAAATAATCTTGCTGAAATTAGTGGTTTCTTGTGTTCATCTCTTTCCCCAGAATCGAATGAAAAGATGCAAGCTCTTCGAGAATGGTTAAACAATATCAGCAAGCCTGTGGTGAGTATATGGAAGATTTATGCATGCATCGTATAAGTGGTTCTCTGACTGTGACTCAGTGACTGTAATGATCATAAATCTGAGTGCACAATGGCTGCGACTTTATATTTTGTCTCAATTACATAATTACGCATTTGTGAGTAGTTCCAAAATGTGTACAACAATTGTGCAAGTCATGTTCCTAGAAAATTTGAGAGTAATAGCTGACTGTAAAGGATCATTAAGGCTGTATGTAATTGTTACCAACAACTAAATTACTTCATCCTTGTTTATTCTGGCGTGTTCTGACTTTTTAATGTGTTTTTTGCTCCAGTGTATAGTGGGTTTGGTTTTTTTTTTTTTTTTTGTTAATTTAAACACATGGAATGAGCTGTCATTTCTCAATATTCAGAGCCTGTGCCAATGGGTTGGGTTTTTTTTTTAAGATATTTTTTGGGCTTTTTTCACCTTTATTATTGGAAAGGACAGTGTAGAGACAGGAAATGAGCGGGAGAGAGAGACGGGGAGGGATCGGGAAATGACCTCGGGCCGGAATCGAACCCAGGTCCCCGGATTTATGGTATGGCGCCTTATCCACCTGAGCCACGACGCCCCCTTCATCGGTATGAGCAAAGTGGTGTTCAGGTGGTGGTGTTTTTTATCTCTGACGGTCTTTTTCAGTGTATGATTATTCACGATTATCATACCTTGCCTTCAGGTTGTTGTTTTCCACTGGACCTGTAACCTAGCCAATAAAATATTACATTACAGGCATTTAGTATAAATACAGAGATGATTTATAGGCACTCTTGCGCTGATTGGTCAAGAGATTCAGACTATTTCTCGATAACCGCCTTGAGTCATTTGTCAAAATGGCAGCCAGTCACTTTGTCACTCAGGGATGCAAGTCTTCCGGATTTTCCCGGAAATCCGGATATTTGACAACTCTTGAAAATCTCCGGTTTTCCGAATGGAGAAATTTATTTTTTGGATTTTTTGCGTTCCTTGACGCGGCGTAATACTTCGCATCGTCCTTGCATGGGCGCAGTCCTTAAATAGCCCAAACACAGTTCAGTGATTAAAGACGGGTGTTCTTTGTTGACACCGTTCTGCGCAAGCGCAACACAATCGCACTAGAAAGCATGTTCAAGCTGCCAGTGTAGCTGCAGTCTTTTTAGTTGCAAAATACAAGTATTTCCTCTTGTGTTAATAATTCGCCATGTCAAAACAAGCAAAACTTTCCTTGTTCTTTCGACGTGAAGAGAGGTAAGCAATTTATTATATATATATTTTTTTCCATCAAAGTTGCATTTTGTGGTTTCAAAGCTAAGTTTTAGTGCCGTTTCTAAAACACATAATCAAGAAAACGTGGAAGAAACGGCAATAATGGAAGAGCCGGTTTCTAAGCTGCCTAAAATTAGCAGTGGTAATTATTTTTTGTTACATAATGCACTCAGGTTGCCAGTCAGTGTGTGACGACCCCCCCCCCCCCAAAAAAAAAAAAAAAAAAAAACTCCTAGCTACGCCCCTGATTTACATGAGAAATTTGGTATTCATTGGTGTGTTTAAATTTACAGATAATGAACTAATGTAAACAATTGGCTTCAACTCGCATAAATGTGAATTGGAAATGTTTAGTTCACTTTAGCTTCTGCAAACGCACAACTCTACTAAAAGATTGATAAACGAGGCTCAATGTCCCCAACACTGAAACCTGAAAGCTTTAGAAACTCCAACAGACCTTTACTTTTTAACAGGACTGTTTTGGGATTTTGCTGAGTTTACCTTCAACTGTCTGATTTTCTTCAAAGTAATGAACTGTGTAGCAGGAAAATCACCACGTTTTCTAAATGCACTCCTGAAAATTACTCATTAACTAGGGAATTAAATTTGATATTTTTGACATGTTAATCATTAATGTACATGAAGGAAAAAGGCTTAAAAGTTATAACTTGTTTTAGTGAAAATACGTACTAGAATGCAGGGTTTCACGTGTTATGTTATTAAAATATTTTCGGGGAACGTTGACACCCCCCCCAATCTTAGTTTGACTTTCAAAAGTTCAGGATTTTTTTTTTTTCTTTGCTCCACTTTCATCTCTAGTCACTGTAAATGAGGAAGAATTACAAATGATGAAAGAAAATGCTGTTCCTAAAAGCAATAAAGATGCTACAAAGTTTGGTCTAAAACTATTCAATGGTAAGGTGAAATTTTTATTTTTTTTTTAATCTTTTTCAAAACAAAGTATTTTATGTGACTCCGCATAGATAAGTCAGACAAATCTGCGTGCGCCGTTATGTTTTCATGCTGCTTTTGAAGTTTGAAATAAATGAGATTTTTAATACATTTCTTTTTAAATAATCACCTTTTGTATTTATACTAAAACAATTATACACCCCAGGCTCAGTGAACATCATCAACTTCATCTTGGTGGTTATTCACTGATGTTCACTTCGCCTTTGGTAAATAATTGTTAATTAGCAGACGTTCTTATCCGGAGTGACGTACAACATGCGCAGAGTAGTTTGGGGTCAGGTGCCTTCAGCCATTCCTGCTGGTCCAGGGAATCAAACCAGCAACCTTCTGGTCCCAAAGCTGCTTCTCTAACTTTTAGGCCATGGCTTCTCCATATAATAGTCTAGATAGCATTATATAGTGGCTAGTTACATTGGTTTTGTCATAACAATCCTTACAAGAGCCCTGAAAGACTAAATAAAGTGACAGAAGGAAATGAGGCAGGCAGTGAACTAAAGGATCTGGTTGAAGGCCTTCTTGGTCTGGATGGACAGATTATTTTCAGAGAAATGACTCCAGGGATTTGAGCAGAGGTCACAAAATGAGAGAAGAATAAGATGGCACAAAGCGGGAAAAAGAGCCAAGTTAAGCTTCCACTGTGCCTTTTTTTTTCCTCCCTTCTCATGGATTTGTGCATCTGTTGTGTACTCTCAGAACTGTTCTGTGCTTTGATTATCAAAGAATCAGAAATATCCACAGCCAGGAAGCTGCGTCTAAAGGATGCTAAAAATATTCGTCTTGTCGTCTTCTCACATACATTTTCCTTTGGTTTATGGCTTTCCGGTATACTCCTGTGCCTAAATTCATCTTGCGTAACACACTTCAGAAACACTAAGGATGCTGTTAGACGTTGAGCTCTTGTATTATATCTTATGGTTATATCATCCCCTTCAGAAGCTGTTTTATCAGAGGTATAGCTGAACAGTAGAGTTCACTGGTCTGTGATTTCCGTAGGTGGCAGATATCCAGGCGAGAGGAGCGTGTCTCTGCTGGCCAGCTCCAGTAAGGACGACTGCAAACGAGGAGCAGAAAGAACCAGAGGAGAAACCCGAGGATCTTAGTATCAGCTATGAGGTGTCCGTCTCGTACAGTGGCAAGGATGGCAAATACAACACGGCATACAGGTAACGCCGCAAAATAAATTCCTTTAATAGTCCACTTGTATGTGACGTCACAGCCGATCCAGATTGTAAACAGACGCCATCTTGTCGGTCAAACGCCATATTTCCGCCATCGCAATTTACCGACACTGACTTTCGTTGTTTTTCGCCCAAATCTGCGAATATTACCGTGCCACAATGCCGGAGAGTTGTATGGCATATAAATGCCACAACAGGAGAGGTCAGAAATCGGGAAGAAAGTTTCATAGGCTGCCACGAGACCCTGACAGGCATGCAAAATGGATTGCTGCTATCAGGTATACCATATATACAGTAATAGTGATAGACTACTGATACTTGATCTAACTGATAATATAAAATATTCAACCATAATCGGCTGGTCAGCGCTATACTAGATACTACTGATATATCTAGTATCAGTACTAGTACTCAATACTTAAGTGACTTACCCGTCCAATGAGGATTGTTATTTTCTTGTTTACAAGATGCCACATCTGAGGGGGGCTGACAAATCCTGAATTTCTGTAAAGATAACTGTCCGGCAGATTCTACCATAACAGAGGCCAGTTAAGTCCCATCTCCTTAAATTGCTGAATTGATTATTTTGATCATTCTATTAAGTTTTTCTAGTAGCATTTGGGGTCTTGGACATTCACAGTAAATTTTAGGACAGTAGTCCTGGTAACTAATTAATAAAAGCCTGACATGACAGACATGCTAAATGACAATAGAAACACATCGGTTTCTATCATCAAAATCTGACAGACAAACTAACGTCTACCATCATATTCTGACAGACGCTCTAGATGATAATAGTAACAAAACTGTTTCTTACATTATTAATCTGACAAATTTAGTAATAATATTAAATACCTCATCACTAGAACCAAATAATGAAATAAAATATTGAAATAAAATTTATTTTCAAAATTGAAATATCAACAATAATTGTCAGAACAGTGACGATAGACACGACTGTGTCACTTTCGCGGGGAAATAACACATTGAAATGGCCTGTCGGCTGAAAGGGTCGCAAGCGGCTCTGATTTATCTCAACTTACGATAGTTTTCCTCCAGAAAAAATTTAACTATGAATGCACAAATATATTCTCAATGTTTCTATCATCAAAAATTTCTATCGTCAGGATAGCTGACTGAAAATCTTACCTTAATTTATTTGATGAAATCTAGCTGTCAGAACTCCAAGTCTTGCCCGGAAGTAAATGTCTGCTGTCACAAAAATCATGCGCAGTAGAATTTCCTCTTTGCGTCAGTCAACATGTGCATGGTGAGGGCTTGAATTTTGCATTCGTCAGGTGCATTATGCCGCTTTTCCACTACCAACGCGGCTGAGTCGGGCTGAGCCGTGCCGTGCTGAGTCGAGCTGAGCGGGGCTGTTGGAGTTGCATTTCGACTACAACCGCGCTGAACCGTGCTGGCTGGAAGTGGGTGGACACATTGGGTGGAGTTAGCGAAAGTGGGTGGACGTCATGTGATGTCGTTAAGCGGCGCAAACAGTGACATCAGTGATTTTTTTAAGCGGTAGTCTCACGACCCGAATAGTAAACAATAAACATGGAGGACATGGAGTCATTAGTGTTGCTGGTCTTGGTGCTGTGGCTTGTTGTCACCGACAACGCGGACAGATACTGGCAAGAGCGTATAGATGAGGCGAGGCGCATAAGGCTCCAGAAATTCTCGTAATTCGTAATTCTTCTTCTTCCGGATTTACGGTGTTTACAGATCCCAGCATGCTCGCGGGGCGTGTGTGGGCGTGTGAGGACACTCCTCCTCACCAATCAGTGCACAGGGGAGTGTCTGCTCACGCCCCCAGCCTCACTCGGCTCGCTTTGGCTCGCTTCAGCCCCACTCCAAAACCGTGCGAGTTTTAGGGGCTAAGCAGGGCTGAAGCGAGCTGAGTCATGCTGTTCTTTGGTAGTCGAAACGCGAGCCGTGTCGGGCTGAAGTGAGCTGAAGCGAGCTGAAGTGAGCTGAAAAAGGGTAGTGGAAAAGGGCCATTAGACTGACAGACTGACGATAGCATTTTTTAAAAATAACTGTGGGCTTCTCTCGTGAACGAAATGGTTTTTTTGTTGTTAATCTATTTCAACTCTATCTGTTGACACCCAAAAATGATAAAGCCTGCTTCCACACGATAACTACCAAAGATCTATAATGGCTGAGTCTATCGTCAGGTCATCTGACAGAAATTCACTGACGATAGCAGCAGGGATAATGAAAGTGATTTTTAAAATGGGAGTTATGTCTGTCAGATATGTCAAAGAAATAGAACTTTATTCTTTAAAAATCTTTTATTGATATACTCGGTGTATTTTTAAATGGCGTGCTGTTTTAGAAGACCAAATACCATATTTTCAATCTTGAAAATATTACCTCACTGAAAAAAGGACAAGAAAAATTTCTTATTTTGTGGGCAAGTGGTTAATGGATCCAGTTACGGTAGAATCTGCCGTCCAGAGATTTATAAGCACGCAGTGCTTCACCACTGAACAGCGAGGGAAAGTTAATGAGGTAATTATACACATCTGGGTATTCCACCTCTGGCAGTTCAATATCCACTGACATGGTCGTGAAAACTACGTCCAGTAATCGATAAGGGTCACTAATCTGTAGGTCGTTTATTTTAGACATATATCTAGTTATCTGTTCATTAGAAAAATGAGCCGTGTAGTCCATCGGTTGAAATTGATCCATTTTGTATACGAGTGCAGCAATATTCAGCTGTGTTGTTGACCGACAAGATGGCGGCTGTTTACATTCCAGCCAGGATTCAGTCACGTGACTGCAAGAGCTCTATAGGCTGCACAATCGACAATAGTGATGTATTCCGAGTTCATTTGGCCCTAGATAAAGCCAGATGTGCAATACCTTACCTGGATTGAGGTGACTTAAAGTGCTGATGACACGTTTTTGACATCTTTGGCGATGTTTTATAACATAAAAAGTAATTCCCGATGATCCATATATTAATTCACGAAGGCGCCTATTTTACAAGTTATGATAAAAACGCGGCTATTTGGGCAAATTTGACGGGGCTGCAGCACCCAGGAGACGAAAGAGGAGGAGGAGCTATATGACGTCAGCGAAAGAACCTTCCTCCTAACTTACCAGTTTATTGTTGATGCGACAGGTGTTCAGTTTGTCATTATTTTATATTTATTTATATATATATATATATATATATATATATATATATATATATATATATATATATATAATATAAAAGTTATTATGCCTTCGCGTTGTGTTGCCGGCTTTTGCTCCAAAACCTACAAGGATGGGGTAAGTTTATTCAAGTTTCCCAGAGATCCCGAGCTGCATGCGAAGTGGGTGAAGCAAGTCAGGCGCACTCGTGACAAGTGGGAGCCCTCACCAACATCCGTCCTGTGCTCTGAACACTTCGATTTGGATTGTTTTGACACCCTTCCCAGCTTAAAAGAATCTCTTGGGTGTTCAGTTCAGCACAAACGTGTGTTACTACCATCAGCAGTGCCTACACAGTGTTGCCAGATTGGGATTTTTCCCGCCCAGTTGAGCGGTTTCAAGTGCATTTTGGTGGGTTTTGAACACATTTTGGGCTGGAAAACGTCAGCAGTATCTGTTGCCAGATACTGCTGACGTTTTCCAGCCCAAAATATGTTCGAAACTCACCAAAATGCACTTGAAACCGCTCAACTGGGCGGGAAAAATCCCAATCTGGCAACACTGCCATTATTCCGGAGGGGGTCTACTAGTAGCTATGCCGGATCCAAAGACAGTCCTCCTGTCAGAACATGTGTTGTGAAATGACATAAGATAAAGGTACGTAGAGCTATAGATTCTACATGATAATCATAAATGTAATCATAAAGTCGGCGTGATATCAGTCATGTATTTGCTTGTGAAAGCTTGCGGCTTTCATGTAACTGCCGCCTAGCAACGAGAGGCAAAGGGTAAAGAGGGTAGGCTATCATAGATTCTATTCGGAAGAGATCAACACAATTCTAGACTCCCAGAAGAGGAAGAGCTAGCACTAGAGTTTTCACCGGCATTTTCATGCGCCATTTCCATTGAGTAGAACCAGAGTAGAACAGCCAGTGAACCGCAGCGTGTTCTTCCGCTGACGTCACAGCATGGCCACGAGCCACGGACCCAGTTTTCTTGCGCTGTGCAATTAAAAGTTGGATATTTGCGTAACAACAGCTTCTTTTCACGTAATTATAACAGAAATCTAACATGTTTGCCATGTTGTATAGTTTATTTAAGAAATTGCATAGAGTCATGTTCGTGTCATCAGCACTTTAAGCCCGAGCCTAACAAGTTTGCGTCTGAGATTCAAAGAACAAAAGGTGCAGTTCACGGTTTTGAAACTTGTGAACACGAACATTGTTGTCATATACTTTTGATCTGAAAAGTCCTCTAATAAACAGTATCCACAGGCTGGATCACAGCAGTGTGTTCTTTGTGCAATGTTGTTGACAGAAGTTAAAGGAAAAAGAGAGAGAACTTTGTGTCCAGTTGCTTACGTTGTGTTTGGTCCCCTGTATTTCTGGGACAAACTGTGAAGACCCTCCTTTTCACTTTTTTTGGTTGTGTTTTGGTTTATTTTTATCAAGCTCTTTTTGTTCATGACTGACATTTTGTATTATTATTAGTAGTAGAATTAATATGTATATATTTTTTAATCTCCTGTTTGTCTTTTTGGAACAGTGGTAAAGAGCTTAGTGCAACCATAGAGAACCTAAGACCAGCAACAGACTACCATGTCAGGTCTGTACTCCTGGTTTAGACATACTATGGTATTCACTTATGACCTTCAATATTTCTTCAATTAATTGGAGATATTGTGTACATTTGTACCTGCAGGGTCCAGGCTGTATATAACTGTTTACAAGGAAACCCTTCTGAGCCTGCAAGTTTTACAACTCTGAGCTGTGAACCCGACACACCCATCCCACCTCGCAAAGCCAGCGGCACCAAAAACTCTCTCGTCCTGCAGTGGAAGGTGTATATGCACATGCATCCGTGCGCATGAAGAATTTTTTTTTTTTGCTGCACACAAGGGCACACCTGTGCGGTTTTTTAAATAAAAAGTATTCATTTTTGCCACTTGTGTGCACATGCCATATTTACTAGCAAGCAATCTCACTATGATCAGCAGTGATGGGAATAACGGCGTTAGAAATAAACGGCGTTACTAACGGCGTTACTTTTTTTAGTAACGAGTAATCTAACTAATTACTTTTTACATCGTTATAACGCCGTTCCCGTTACTTACAATAAAATACTATGCGTTATTTTATTAAAGCTGTTTTCATCTGGCACGCTGCTCGCTCAGCCTTTCTTTACTCTGCTTTAGTGTGGGGCGGGGAGATGCGAGACAACGACATAGTCAGCTAATCAGAGTAGATTTGGACAACATACGTAGGTAGGCCACGCCTACTGCACTACTGCGCACTCTTTCAATCAGAAGACCCAGCGATGGCGAGCGGTCAGCCCAGCACTGCGCTTTCACACTGGAAATACAGCCATTACTTTTCATTACTTGAAATAAAAGGCAAAAATGTCTACGTGCAATGCACATTATGTCGAGGAACAAAGCGTTTGTCCTCGTCAGTGGCCAGTAATTAGTAACAATTTTAATAACTACAAAAATATATTACATTTGATAGATGTCTTATCTCACATTGTCCCACAAAAATATTAATATAGTGTAGATAACATTACTAACTGGTTCTGTTAATTGTCCATTTTGGTCATTAAACACATTTAACATTCACTTTTATTATGATTACACTAATTGAATTTGTTGTTTTGTTTTTTTTTTTTGGGGGGGGACACAAAATGTAACGGAATAATTACTTTCCCTGGTAATTAGTTACTTTTATGACAAAGTAACTCCGTTACTAACTCCGTTACTTTTTGGGAAAAGTAACTATAACTAATTACTTTTTGAAAGTAACGTGCCCAACACTGATGATCAGTCATCTTTTTTTATAATTTTCATGTTTTGAGAATATTCTTTTGAAAATTCACGACACGTCAGTGCACACACTTGGTAATCCATGTATCTCTTTAGCCGTGAATGCTCATGTTTTAATAACCAACTTCCTACACCATGGAATACTTTATTTTAAAACAAATATCTTCTTCCAGGCTCCATGTGACAACGGTTCCAAAATTCAAAACTACATTCTACAGTGGGATGAGGTAATGCATTATGCACCATCACTATTTGACCCCAAGCTAGTGTAAGTACATGCTGTATCACATTTGGCAGTTGCAGATGTCACTTTGTCCTTATCGGGGTTAAAGTCAAAAGCCTTAAGACAAGATAATCTTAAAATAAGATTAACTATTAGCTAAACGGTTTACTTTTGGCCTTTGATTTAGCTAACTTTCTATCAGTGTCTTTCTGGGTGTTTTTTTTTTAAGCAAATAAAGCATCATGTTTTGTGTTTAGGAACGAAACGTGAATAATTAGATGTGTAATTGTAACTTTGTCCTTTGGTGTATTTGAATGGTTGTGTGTGAGCAGGGTAAAGGTACGGGACTGTTTGAGCAATGCTACTATGGCCCTCAGAAGCAGTACAGGGTGACCAAGCTCTCGCCAGCATCCAAATACTCATTCCGCCTAGCAGCCAAAAACGACATGGGTGTCAGGTGTGTGTGCACGCAGAGCCAATTGCTACATGAGGAGTGTGGGTGTAGAAGTGTGGGAGTACTTATTCAGCCACCCTTCAAGGGACTTTTTCTTGAGTTGTACATGGGTTTGTGTTCACTCTGTTGTAGTGAGTTCAGTGAACCTGTTGACATGTTGACCTCGTGCAGCGTCCCTGCACCTCCAAAGAGCCCGGAGCTGCTCCAGGCTGGGGTCACTTGGCTCCGCCTGCAGTGGAACAGGCCAGACAGCTCACCAAAAGAAGACGATATCGGTTACGTACTGGAAATGGAAGAAGAGGGCTCGGTGAGAACCCAGCACGCATACCGTCTCTTCACGATATACACACACGGTCACCACTCCAGCCATGCGTACTTCGACAGGAGAAAAAGTGCCTCATAGACATTTGTATTATTTCTTATGCCAAAATCCAAGCTGTCTAAGTTTTCTGTAGAGAACAGTTTGAATTTTCTTCAAGCAAAGATTTTTTTTTCCCCCAAATACTCTCATCAGATTAGCAGAGCTGAAGTTGCTGCTGAGGGAAAAACTTGCCCAGAGTTATTTAACTATGTATTAGACAGGTTAGCAAGTATGTTTTCTGCCAAGAAAAGTTATCCATGTTATTTTGCTAAATTAGACAAGACTGTTGTCTGATGCACGCACAAGCTAATGTTAAAGCAGATACGCAGAACCTTTATTTTTAAATAAATTTGAGTGGATAGTATCTCCATCCTTGACTCTTGTATGCTGCATAAATGGGAATAAAAAATGTACATTTTTGAGAGTTAAAATCGACCGCAAAGTTGGCATTCGAGCCCCGCTGAGCCAGCCAGCTGAGTGCGTGATGTCACAGCGGGAACCAGTTTTAAGGCCGAGGCCTTTTACAGCTATAGACCAAAGTCATATAAATAAAAATTTATGGTGAAAGTAAGAAATCCCGTTACCGACTTGCTCAACTAAGACTGATTTGACTTCATTGATTGTGGGTTGACTTTCATTAAAACAGGATAGGTGTTATAACTCATGCAACATACATGTACCGTACATGCATGCGTTTTCACTGATAAAACGTAAAAGGTTAATTAAATAATCAGATGAACTGAGACAATCATATTCTGAAGCAAATTAAATAATCTTATACCGGTAACTTAAACACACAATACAAGTTACATGTATTAATCTAAATGCAGCTAAACAACGTGTTGTTTTTGGGAGGGGTTTTTTAATCCAAATGAGAGTCGGAGCTTACCCGTCTGTGTTCTCGCTTCTTGAAGGCCGATCTTGTGGCCGATTGTTTTGAAACAATCTGACTCTCAGTTGTTCGTTCAGTTCTCCGTTCATTCGCTTCTTCCACGTAAGGGCGAGATGGCAGTGATATCCAGTTTAGAAATAAGACTGCTGGTCCACTCTTTCTCTCCATACTGTGTATTCCACCATTACTGCTCAGCTTAGGCAATTACTAAAACCCGGGACGGAACGGGATGTCACCAGCTTTAGCAACAACTGTGGGGAGGTCACTGCCCGAGCGATATGTCCCGTCCCGAGTTTTAGCAACAACCCTCGGCTCACGCTCCAGGAGGACTGGTGCAACTCAACTCACTTTAAAAAAAAACAACTTTTTTTATTTTTCTTTAATTGTTAATACTGCACCCTCTTTCAATAAGGGCTTATAGCCAACGCTCCTCGACAGATCAGAGGCCTCGTACGAGTCTTCTTCAGTAAAATGCGCAGAGCAGAGGAGAGACCACTTCGTAGCCGCCCAACGCGCCCGTGAACTTCTCGCAAAACGCGTCCAAATCTTAGCAGTTTGAACATTCTTGGGCCATGAATGCAACGTAAATCCACCTTCTGTCGTGTTGCTGCACTCGCCAGCAACACATCTACGTGGCGTGGCGATAAATTAGCTCAAAATGGAGAATCGGAGTTGCAGTCAGCTCTGTGTTTTAGTATAGTGGAAATGGCGATGAGACCGATAGCCTTCCTGCGGTGATGTTACGGACGTCAAGGTCATTCACTCGGACCGCTCCATATATAAATCACTTTAATTGTAAAAATTACTATATTAGATTTATTGTTAACGCTTAAAACTATTCCTGTGCCATTCTTGAGGTCTCAGGGCATTTATAAACGAAAGTGAGGCCATGGTTCTGCGTATATGCTTTAAGCTCATGCTCATAAATACTGAAGCAGTCAAAATCTTCCACAGTACATGGATTTGTAGTTGTTGAAGGTAAACATGGATTTTGGCTTTTTTGAAGTTTCACATAGCCAGTGTGGAATGGGTGTAATGTATTCACGCCATTGTCAGGATCTCTGATACATTTATCTATGGTTCTCACACACAGATGTGCAGTGGTTGCTGAATTCACTGAGCATTTATATTCATGTGATGAGAGTCTCACTTGTGCACACACACACACACACACACACACACACACACACACACACACACACGCACAGTATACCTGCAGGTACAGGATTCTGTAGTTTTAACTGCTGTCTGACTGTTTGGTCTGGATGTGCAGGGTTATGGGTTCCAGCCCAGCTATGATGGTGATGAGCTGTTATGCACAGTGAGGAATCTGCACCGGAGCACCAAGTACAAATTCAGGGTGAGAGTGGGGTTCTCTTTTGGTATATGTGTACTTGGAGTGTTTGAAATTCATTTTTCAGTAAGCAAAATATATTAGAGTGCAGTAGATAGTGACAGGATCTATATCCATTATTAGTAACAGCATTTCTAAATGTAGATGTAGTCCTGATACATCATGGACATGAATTTCATGGCAATATTGAGCTTTCACTAGTTTCTTTGAACTGTTCATTTTCTGCAGTAGAATGATAATACAACATACATCTGTAACAGGAAAAAATACGAGTTTGGTGCACACGTTTTCATTTATTTTTGTTTTTCTGAACTCGGTACAGGGTCAAAAATTTGCGTATGCCCACTTTAGGTTATTAATTCAGTGGTGCTGAAAGTTCTAAAATGTCTTAACTTGCCAAGGCCTCTTCCTTTTAGTGATCATGATTGGCTACGGGTGGTAGCTCCTCTGTGCGATCATAAAAATGGTTTCTTTGACAGCACTCATTGGATTGACCAACACAAAGTAGTCCAAGGAGCTCAGTGCAGATCTGAGAAAGAGGATCAGAGATTTATACAACTCAGGAATGTCACTTGCATCCATTTCTAAAGAACTGCAGATTCCAAGATCATCAGAACAAACTTGTATGCAAGTACAAGTTATTGGACGGTGTAGAAACTTTGCTGGGTGAAAATCTGTCGCCCTCAGCTGATAGGAAATTGGGTCGATGGTCAGGAACTACCAAGGCACAGGCCTGCCATGAACTGGAAGCTGCTGGATCACCAGTGTCTGTTGACAGTCAAGCAAGTTTTGCATTATCATTGACTGAGAAGCTGATGTCCAAGAAAGAAGCCTCTGCTCCAAAATCAACACCTTTAGGGACAACTAAATTTTGTGCCTGACCACATGGACAAAGAAGAAACCTACTAGAGGGAAGATTTATGGTCAGATGAGACAAAGAGGGCGGCACGGTGGTGTAGTGGTTAGCGCTGTCGCTTCACAGCAAGAAGGTCCGGGTTCGAGCCCCGTGGCCGGCGAGGGCCTTTCTGTGCAGAGTTTGCATGCTCTCCCCATGTCCGCGTGGGTTTCCTCCGGGTGCTCTGGTTTCCCCCACAGTCCGAAGACATGCAGGTTAGGTTAACCGATGACTCTAAATTGACCGTAGGTGTGAATGTGAGTGTGAATGGTTGTCTGTGTCAGCCCTGCGATGACCTGGCGACTTGTCCAGGGTGTACCCCGCCTCTCGCCCGTAGTCAGCTGGGATAGGCTCCAGCTTGCCTGCGACCCTGTAGATCAGGATAAAGCGGGTAGAGATAATGAGATGAGACAAAGATAGAGTTGGTTGGCTACAATGACCAGTGGTACACTGTACCAACTGTTAAGAATGGTAGTGGTAGCATCATGCTCTTGGGCTGCTTTGCTGCCAGTGGAAATTGTGCATTGCACAAAGTGGATCGAATCATGAAGAATGAGAACCATCTCAGAATTCTTCAGCATAACCTCAAACCACCAGAAACTTGGACACAGTTGGGAAGTCCAACAGAGCAGTGACCCTAAACACACAGCAAAGCTGGTTTTGAAATGGATAAAGCAAGCTAATATTCAGCTTAAAACAAGTCCTGACCTCAACCCTATCAAAAATATGTGGACTGTGCTTAAAACTTGGGTCCATACCAGGAAAGATGCACCATTTTAATTTAACTCTACTAATTCTGCCAAGAAGAGTGGTCAAATATCCAACCAGAATTCTGCCAGAAACTTGATGGCAACCAAAAGCACCTGGTCAATGTGAAACTTGGGGGACATTTAACCAGATATTACATGTGCTGTATGTATAATTTGACCCTTGTGCACCAGATTCTTGTGGGTTTTTTTTTTTTTTATTATTATAGATGTATGGTGTTCAATCATTCTGCCAAAGAAAAAGAACAGTTCAGGAAATCATTGAAAGCCCAGTAATGCCATGAAATTCATGTCCATGATAACGTTCATATGTGTATGTAAACTTCTGATTGCCACTGAATAAACAGTATTTGTAGCTGTAATAATTGGAGAATAGCAGACTGCTACTTGGCAGGTATATTTAGCTATCTAACCTGCATCTTCAAGCTACAGTCACATCTTCCCAGCACTACTCATGGAGTAAGCTATTTATAGTTTCCGATAATTATAATCTGTCGTCGTTTTGGTTTCAGCTGTTATCTGAAGTAATTTGATGCCCTTCCTGGAACACAATTTCACACTGGGGGGGTCCTCGTCGTCTGACCGTCCAGTCCATGATAAATGAATACATGTTTATAAATAACAGGCAGTTAGCCCAGCATGTAGGTAGCAACAGTTACAGTGATGCTTGAAAGTTTGTGAACCCTTTAGAATTTTCTATATTTCTGCATAAATATGACCTAAAACGACATCAGATTTTCACACAAGTCCTAAAAGTAGATAAAGAGAACCCAGTTAAACAAATGAGACAAAAATATTATACTTGGTCATTTAGGAAAATGATCCAATGTTACATATCTGTTTGTGGCAAAAGTATGTGAACGTCTAGGATTAGTTAATTTGAAGGTGAAATTAGAGTCAGGTGTTTTCAGTCAATGGAATGACAAGCAGGTGTGAGTGGGCACCCTGTTTTATTTAAAGAACAAGGATCTATCAAAGTCTGATCTTACACTTCCACAAACAGGCATTGTGATCATGGCACAAACAAAGGAGATTTCTGAGGACCTCAGAAAAAGCGTTGTTGATGCTCATCAGGCTGGAAAAGGTTACAAAACCATCTCTAAAGAGTTTGGACTCCACCAATCCACAGTCAGACAGATTGTGTACAAATGGAGGAAATTCAAGACCATTGTTCCCCTCCCCAGGAGTGGTCGACCAACAAAGATCACTCCAAGAGCAAGGCGTGTAATAGTCGGCGAGGTCACAAAGGACCGCAGGGTAACTTCTAAGCAACTGAAGGCCTCTCTCACATTGGCTAATGTTCATGAGTCCACCATCAGGAGAACACTGAACAACAATGGTGTGCATGACAGGGTTGCAAGGAGAGAGCCACTGCTCTCCAAAAAACATTGCTGCTCATCTGCAGTTTGCTAAAGATCACGTGGACAAGCCAGAAGGCTATTGGAAAAATGTTTTGTGGATGGATGAGACCAAAATAGAACTTTCTGGTTTAAATGAGAAGCGTTATGTTTGGAGAAAGGAAAACACTGCATTCCAGCATAAGAACCTTATCCCATCTGTGAAACATGGTGGTGGTAGTATCATGGTTTGGGCCTGTTTTGCTGCATGTGGGCCAGGACGGCTTGCCATCGTTGATGGAACAATGAATTCTGAATTGCACCAGCGAATTCTAAAGGAAAATGTCAGGATATCTGTCCATGAACTGAATCTCAAGAGAAGGTGGGTCATGCAGCAAGACAACGACCCTAAGCACACAAGTCGTTCTACCAAAGAATGGATAAAGAAGAATAAAGTTAATGTTTTGGAATGGCCAAGTCAAAGTCCTGACCTTATTCCAATCGAAATGTTGTGGAAGGACCCTGAAGCGAGCAGTTCATGTGAGGAAACCCACCAAGTTGAAGCTGTTCTGTACGGAGGAATGGGCTAAAATTCCTCCAAGCCGGTGTGCAGGACTGATCAACAGTTACCAGAAATGTTTAGTTGCAGTTATTGCTGCACAAGGAGGTCACACCAGATACTGAAAGCAAAGGTTCACATACTTTTGCCACTCAGAGATATGTAATATTGGATCATTTTCCTCAATAAATAAATGGCCAAGTATAATATTTTTGTCTCATTTGTTTAACTGGGTTCTCTTTATCTACTTTTAGGACTTGTGTGAAAATCTGATGATGTTTTAGGTCATACTTATGCAGAAATATAGAAAATTCTAAAGGGTTCACAAACTTTCAAGCACCACTGTATAATGATGGTGATGAGTGTCTGGTTAACATGGTGCGTTGAAACCACACAAGTCATGATATTGTCGGGAAAAGCATCAAAAATATCCTTTTGAACAATTGTATTAGCAAAGAAAACGAGAGAATATGAACTAAAATGATCGGCACGGTGGTGTAGTGGTTAGCGCTGTCGCCTCACAGCAAGAAGGTCCTGGGTTCGAGCCCCATGGCCGGCGAGGGCCTTTCTGTGTGGAGTTTGCATGTTCTCCCCGTGTCCGCGTGGGTTTCCTCCGGGTGCTCCGGTTTCCCCCACAGTCCAAAGGCATGCAGGTTAGGTTAACTGGTGACTCTAAATTGACTGTAGGTGTAAATGAGTGTGAATGGTTGTTTGTGTGTCAGCCCTGTGATGATCTGGCGACTTGTCCAGGGTGTACCCCGCCTCTTGCCCGTAGTCAGCTGGGATAGGCTCCAGCTTGCCTGCGACCCTAACCACGACACCACCGTGCTGCCCCTGCTTCGTTTTAAGCTTCTCAATTTCTTTCCTCAGCTGGAGGATCTCCTTTCTGGGAGATGTTTTTATCAAGAGCTAAGTTGACAAGTGTGGGATCCAGAGCTGATGCGTAGTCGTGCTCCTTGGGAATTGTATCTGCCTCCTCCCCTGGTCGCGCTCTCCTCTCTCAAATCCCTGGTCTTGAAAATGGAACGGAGAAATTGTTCCACTCAACACCGGAACTGCTTCCATCTTTAACAGTTGCCACCCTGTCTCGGAACCTGGCTCACACACATTCTCTCTTTCTTTTTTTAATATAAAATGCTGGCTTCAGACTCTGAGATGGGAACTAACTGTGAAGTTCTCCCTCCAGATCGTAATGATCCATTTTCACTTGACTTCCATATTATAGTCCTTTATAATTGCTGGAGGCTTGACACAAAGCACACAGCAATGTTCAGCTGTCGCGCTCTCTCTTCGTTGAAACCTGAACAACTGTTTTGAGACCTTGTCACCTCTTGACAAAAATCAGCAACAGTATGGATAGCAGAAGTGATTTTGCTGGCTTATGTTTTACTGGGAGTTGGTCCGCGTTCTTAGTGTTACCGTTCTGGTGTTATCGGAAGAGGGCCTAATTGCAATCATGTTCCTAAAGACTACAGTCTATTAATGTGATCAGTGCTCCTAAAGGGAAGCTGATGAGATCTTGCGGGAGACGATACCTGCTGATCAACTCTTCCCTTTTATCGGTTCAGTTCCACCATATCACCATGAGTTATCAGGGTGCTGTACTGAATATTGATTATAATAACAAAGCAGCATGGGTTCGTCAATTATTTTGTACTTGTTTGTGTCCCGTTTATAAATGTGCAGTTGGAGTGATGCTGACTCCCAGAGGAAACAGTTCGACTCGTATTTGAGTATAAGTTAGCCTTTTTTTGGTCATGTTACGTCCTGAGCCCCCTCCTGGCATCGGCTCGCCAGTGCACGG